>NW_020175442.1:2368751-2388993 GCF_003031525.2 Neophocaena asiaeorientalis asiaeorientalis | reverse complement strand
TTTTTTTTTTTTTTTTTTTTTTTTTGCGGTACGCGGTCCTCTCACTGCTGTGGCCTCTCCCGTTGTGGAGCACAGGCTCCGGACACGCAGGCTCAGCGGCCATGGCTCACGGGCCCAGCCGCTCCGCGGCATGTGGGATCTTCCCAGACCAGGCCACGAACCCGTGTCCCCTGCATCAGCAGGCGGACTCTCAACCACTGCGCCACCAGGGAAGCCCAATAGTGATACTTTTAATTGGTGCATTTTAATTTTTCTTAGTGAAGCCAAAGTTAATTCCTTAGTATTTTATGGCTGTCTGCTCATTCTGATATATGGTGTATTAGTCTACTCGACTGCCCTAGCAAAATGCCATAGACTGGGTGGCTTAAACATCATAAATGTGTTTCTCAGAGTTCTGGAGGCTGGGAAGCCCAAGATCAAGATGCTGGCTGATTCATTACCTGGGGAGAGCTCTCTTCCTGGCTTGTAGATGGTTGCCTTCTCATTATGTCTTCACATGGACTTGCCTCACTGCATGCATGCAGATCTTATAAGGCTACCAATCCTATTGGATTAGGACCCCACCCTTATGACCTCATTTAACCTTAATTACTCTATGTCCTAAAAGCCCTAGTCCCAAATAGAATCACACTGAGGGTTAGGGCTTCAACATATGAATTTTGGGGGTGGAGGGGACACAATTCAGTCTTATCATATGGTCTTACGCTAAAAGTTTGGTTATGTTTGGTTATTCCCTTAAATTAAATGACAACTTGGGTTAAGAATTGAGTCTGTTCACTTTTTTGACTTGTACAATTTTGTCCATTGTAAATAACTGCCTTAAGGAAGTATACATTTCAAAAGAGTAAAATGAGTAAAACTATAGAATCAGCTAAGCATATCATCATATTTTAAGTGTGAAAACAACAGGAGTTCCAATTGATGCCAGCAGAATTCACAAACATGCATTACGTTATCTTCTATACATTAGAAGTTCTGAAGGGTTGCTGTTTTCTACATAGATTCTGGTGTGCTACTGATAAACCTACTGAAGGAAACCTGAGTTTGTCTCAGCATTAAAGCCACACTAAGTTCTTTGGAATAGTGACCATTGTGCCATGGCTCAGAGCAGGGAAGGAAAGTTCTTCCGGCAATCTGTATGCAGTTTTCTTTAGTATTAATGATCGGGATATGAAATGTGCATATGTTTTTGTTTATTATGAATGTGGGCATGAATTGCATCTGATAGTAAATGAAAAACAGAAATTCATGAGTCCTCTTGAGAGGAGTGTCCTTATTTACACTAGTTCAGAGGTCTTTATACTAGAAAGCTGAGAGCAGGTGAGGAAAGAGGCAGATTTGTTTTCAGAAAGATGGGGTGGGGTGTTCAGAAGACATTCGCAGCATAGATATGCCAAGGACAGAGTGCCATGTGATTTCAGAGGAAAGCCATGAGCCTGAGGCAAGATGCCTGTTAAGAGGAAAGAAATGATGCAGGGAGATGGCTCGTCTGTTCTTGGGACCTGATCATGGTGTTACTGCTGTTTCAGGGCTCCACACACCTAGCACAGCCTGACTCATACTGCCCTCCTTCCTCCATCTAGCTAGTCCTTCTGTTCTTTACTTGCTTTTTTTTTTTCATTTTATTATTTTTTTTAAAACATTTTATTGGAGTATAATTGCTTTACAATGGTGTGTTAGTTTCTGATGTATAACAAAGTGAATCAGTTATACATAGACATATGTTCCCATATCTCTTGCATCTCCCTCCCTCCCACCCTATCTCACCCCTCTAGGTGGTCACAAAGCACTGAGCTGATCTCCCTGTGCTATATCGCTGCTTCCCACTAGCTATCTATTTTACGTTTGGTAGTGTATATATGTCCATGCCACTCTCTCACTTTGTCCCAGCTTACCCTTCCCCCTCCCCATATCCTCAAGTCCATTCTCTAGGAGGTCTGTGTCTTTATTCCTGTCTTACCCCTAGGTTCTTCATGACCTTTATTTGTTCCTTAGATTCCATATATATGTGTTAGCATACGGTATTTGTTTTTCTCTTTCTGACTTGCTTCACTCTGTATGACAGACTCTAGGTCCATCCACCTCACTACAAATAATGAAGACAGGGAACACATATGACCATCTTCATCATGCAGTTGACTTGAGATTTTCCTTTTCACTAGATTAGTTCCCAAGGCTTATCAAGTACCCGGCTCATTGTGGGCAGGTTAAAATTAATTCATTATTGGAATGGAAGATTGATTGGGGTTATTAGGAAGGAGACATTTAACCAGTATCTTTTAAAAATGAGTAGGGTTCTAATCCTTGGCAGTTGAACAGACAGGCCTTTGAGTAGCATAACCAAAGCTGTGGATATGGGAAAGTCCAGGATGTTGACTGGTTGGATTTCAGTACAAACTTGGAATTGGAAAGAAGCCTGGAAGGTTATGTTTGAATTAAATCCCTGAATGCCAAGCTAAAGAATTTGAAATATACAGAAGAATTATTTGCTTTTTCAATACTTTCGTTGCTTGGGTATGCTGCAGCTAAATGCAGTCAACTCTTATTTAGCTGGATATTAAAAAATGAAAAATGTCCTGTCAAGAAACTTTGAATCATCCTTTCTCTTTCTCCAACTGTCTTTCAGCCAGATCCCTGCTTGTTAGGATGACGGGAGAGGGAGAAAAAAATGGAGATAAAACTAAAGCTCATTTGGTCTCTTCATTCTTAGCTATGTCCTAGGCCGAGAGATCAATGTTAATTTATTACAATCAGAATTACATTGTTTTTAGCCAAAGGCTGATTTAAGATATGGGCAAAGAGCAGGTTAATTTAATTTTGAAAATAAGTTATAAAGATCAAGGAAGTACAAAGTTAGAGTGCATTTCTGAGTGGAAACACAAGTAACATTGAGAATTAGCTTTATAAGAGTAGCATGATAAATAAATATATCACCATAATTAACTAGTAGGAGGTAACTTTTGCTCTGAAATTTAAAGCAGAAATGCAATTAATAAGTATAATGGGGTTTTGAAATCACATATGGGCTGTATTTATCCAGAGTTTCCTTTTGGTCTGATCAACCCTCAGAATCTATAATATCATAAATGCCATAAAATATACACACGCTAAATTCTGAGAAAGGGTTTCAACTATTTTTCATCTGCCTCCACTAATATATAAAGGGGAAATGGAGACTTTTGCCACCAGCACTTAAAATTATCATGTGCCAACATGAAAACGTTTATTATAAGGTCTCGATCTGCATGTATCTGCCAAATTTGTTACTTATTGCATTTCTGTCCTCATGATCGTGTCTCTTTAGCTCTCTTTAAAAGTGAGGTGATTGTTTAATTAAGGGATAATCAGTTCCTAGTGTGAATTATTCACACATTATGTAATTTTTATCCATACGTGATGTACCCAACCATATGCACAGGGACTGAAAGGTGACTATGTTAAATGGAAACATTGATTTGATTAAGTGATGGGATTGGAGACAAATTCTGCCCTTCATTTCTTGCTAGTTTTTTGTAATAAGGTAACATACATATATATTTTTAAAGCCTCCATGCTTGGAAAAATATTCATGAATTTATCATCTTTATACCTTATAGTCTAGGAAATATTTTGCTATGACAATAATGAATAATAAGTATCAAATGATAATGGAACGTTTATATCTGCCATCTCATTTCATCAGTGCAGAATTAGCAGCCACAGTGGGAACCACCATCTGGGAGGTGTTTTAAACAGCACCATTTAAATTCCTCCTGGAATTTGACATGTATGAGTTATAAGAAAAGATTTGGAGAGAATGGTCCCCTTAAAAGGGAACAAAGTATCTCAGTTTGGCCACAAATAACAGTCCTTGAGGAGACATACTGGCTTTACCAGTGGGGAAAGGTGACGCTTAAATCCATCCTCTGAAATGTCCTCCTAGTTTTATCTGGCTTTGGCACTCTGGCCTCCCCAACACCCACCGTCATGTGGCCTTGGATAATCTCCAGGTTTCTTGTTTAAACTGTTGCTGAAACCACTGGACGGGTCCAGCAAAATCATCCATCATCCTTTAACATAACCTAGAAGTGACAATGTGTGCCTGCATATTTCTGCTTCTGCAAGCCATGCCCTCTCACGGAGGAACTTAGTGTGTGTTTGAAGCAATTGATGCCTTTCAGAATTGCATTAAAAATCTTCAAGTGTCCTGGTCAGGCAGAATTATCTGGGCCCTCCAGTGCGTGCATCCCCAATAGCACCAGTTCACCCCCCGCCAGTTCTAATACTTAGAGTATGCTGCTTCCCCTCACCAGAGTGCCAGCTCCTTGAAGCATATGCATTCCTATCCTGGTAACCCTGCCTCTAGCACAGTACTGAGAAGACAGTAGGCTTTTAGTAAATATCTGTTGTATCAATGAGTATGGAGTGAAAAAAAGCATAGATTTGGAGGCAAGCATATGTGGAACCCAATCCTGGCTTTATACACTATGTGATTTGGGATGAGTTCTTAACCTTTCTGAGCCTTAGTTTCCTAAAAACAGGTTATAGTAGCCAGTTCACAAGGAGCTGGGAGGCTGATAATAGATTATGCGTGAAAAGCACATTGTAGACTCTAAATGCTCTCTGGTTGTTATTCCATTAATGTAACAGATCTTTGCCATGTATCAACTGTACACACCAGTCCAACCTGTGCTGGGAGCTGTAGAGAGGCAGAGATGGAGACAGATAGTTTCTCCTCTCAGGATGTGAGTGGTCTAACACTGGCTTCTTCTGTGTATCCCCTCACCCTAAGTATGAGACATTCCTCATTACTGGTGCTCTTCATGGTACACTGCCAGCAGTTTTGCAAAGCCTTTGTTCTCTGCTGCAATGCTAGTACTCAAGGATATTTCAGAACTGAGGAAGTGATGATGTCATATCCCAGCAGAATAAGAATCAGGAAAGCCTCCCATCCTAAAATTACAATGTAGCATAGTTTTTTTTTATCATAATTAGATAACAATTCTTTATGAAGAAAGGCAGCTAATTGAAGTCAGCCACAGAGAGAGTGAGTTCAGATGTTTTCTGGGGCACTTAAAAGTGCATCTGATGGGGCGCTGTGCTCGCTGCTAGAAGCAAGCTGACTAGAAAACTTAAAAGATTTGTTAAAACAATGAATCCTTTCCAAACATTTTTCAAGCCCAACTTAAGCAAGAGAGGGAAGGAAAATGGTACCTAAAAGAGAGTCCCCTGTGTCAGCTCATGATTGCTTATGTTAAAGAGATGATGGAGGCTTCCCTGGTGGTGCAGTGGTTGAGAGTCCGCCTGCTTCCCGCGTAGGGAAAAAAAAAAAAAAAAAAAAAAAAAAAAGAGATGGTGGAAAATCCCAGCATGTGTATAATTTTTTAAAAACACATTTAGTCTTGATTTGAAAGTACATGTTAATGTTTAACAATGTTAGAGTAAAAACTAGTTTTTCCCCATGTATATTGACTGTTAAATGGTAGGAGGGTGGCAGGGGAGCACATGCCGTGTGTGAGTGACCATGTACGTGAGTGTGTATGTACATGGGCAGTATTTATAGATTCACAATCTCTATGCCCAAAAGGGAAAATACTTATAACTAGCAAGCATTGGCTCTAAATGTTTTTAAATTAAGTGCTATGTTGATAAGTAGTTGATCACATGTGCCATTGATTAGTGACTCCCTTTTCTTTAACTAGGAGAGGTTTGTTTTTTTAATCAAATATTTTAAGTTCCTACTATGAGCAAAACATTATCCTGGGAACAAGGCAGAGACACAGGTCAACCCTTGACTTTTGGATGTTTGAAGACTTTCAGGAATCCCCAAAGTCTGGGCAATTTCATTTCCATTAAAAGTAACATGAATCTTTGCAACTTGCACTAAATGTTGGACCTTCCCAAGCTTGATTCTAGGCCCAGTTCTCCTCTCGTCCCCTCCCAAGGTTTCACATGCCATCTAAACGCTTCTGGCTCCCCGCTGTGTACCTCTAGCCCACCTGTCTGCTTTGAGTTCCAGACCCATGTTCCACATGAAATCTCAACTTCGATATAGATGGTACCCCACATTCAATGTGTCCAACCAAACCTGGGGATGCAGTCTAAGTGCAGTTACCACCATCCATCCAGTTCCAGGACACTTCGATCTCCTTTGTTCTCATGTCTAGTCCACCACTAGGTCATGCTGATTCTATTGGTTAAATATTTTTGAAATCCACATGCTTCTCTCCTTTTCCACCATAGTCTCAGTCACCATGATCTCTTGCTTGGTCCCTTCTTCTCCTCTGGCTCCTCTCCAGTACCCTCTTTTTAGAAATGTGAGTCAGATCAGGTCACACCCATTACATCAGACCATTTAACAAGTCCCATTGCTCATAGACAAAAACCCAGAATCCTTGATGTGGCCTCTGACACCAGCATGGCTCCCTGGGCTGTATATTCCTGCTACAGAGCCTGGAATAATCTTCAGCTTACTCCTTTATACGGTTAACCTTCTGGCTGCTCTCTAGACCTTACCTCAAAAGAAACTTCCACAAGAAAGCCTCTCCTAGCCCCTCAAACTGCCATAGTACAGAGTGCCTATCCTTCAGCTACATTGTGTGGCTGTACATTTAGTCGTATGATTACCGATCAGTGTCTACCCCAAAAGTGCTGTGTATTCACAAGAGTAATGACCCTTCTGTCTCACTCACCAATATATTCCCAGCTGGAGGGCCAGGAGGGGGCTTTGTCCTGAAGGACCTCCTGAGCCAAGTGAAACTACTTGGAATTTATCCAAAGGGCAATGGGAAGAAGTCTTTGAAGGATTGGAAGCAGGGGAACAATGTGATGGGATGTACACTCTGGAAGAATCACTGCGGACGAGGCATAGAGAAATCTAGACAAATACTCTTGAAACACAGAAATAAGAGTCACAGTAACTGCAGGTCCTTGCCACTCTTTCTCTCTTCCACCTTTCCTCCCCTCCTCTCTAAATCCATTGAGGAGGTTACCCAGAGACCCTCTCAAACTAATGCTTGATCAACATCTAGTCGTCTGAACATTGACTGAATTCCTAACTATGTACTTGACACAAGGGATAATAAAGTGAGAAATGGTCCAGGTCCAAATGTACCTCTTCAGCCCACATCTCCTGGTCCAAATGTACCTCTTCAGCCCACATCTCTGTAGAAAGATTAGACAGTCTCCTAGAGACTGTCTAATAAGTGGAGTATAATCCAGTGGGAAAAGTGCTGCAGTTGGAGTTAGAATGGAGGTCTTGAACTCAGAGGATGTTATAACAAACACTTACCCAGGTGCAGCCAGAAAATGCCTTACAGAGATGATGGCATTTGAACTGGTAGGAAGGGTAGGATTTTGTTGGAAAATGAGGGGGCATTCAGTGGCTGGAACAGCATGTGAAGGGCATGGTGTGTTGGGGAATGGCTTTAGCCCTGGATGTGCGGGGTTGGGGATGGGAAAAGTGATGACATGTTGGGGCCACATTGTAAGAGGTCTGGTATTCTTAGCTCAGGGGTATGAATGCCATATTGTGGGCCGCCAGTATGGCTCACGAGCCCAGCCACTCCGCAGCATGCGGGATCCTCCCAGACCGGGGCATGAACCCACGTCCCCTGCATTGGCAGGTGGACTCTCAACCACTGCGCCACCAGGGAAGCCCTGGACCCCTCTTAATATCTCTGGATTAAAAAACAATACATGAGGAAATACTTTATATTAAAGGTTCATAGAGAAAGGAGTGACTGAGCCAGTGAGAGCAGTGATCTTCTGAGCCCAAGAAACGCATGAGTGATTCTGGTTCTGAGGCACATACACTGGGATCTGGGCCTCTGGTTACAGTGAGCTGGGCCAGGCCTGCCCCTGGGAGGCTGAGTGGAGAGCCTAGCCGCACACACTTGCATGTTCTGCCCTGACAGCCATCTTGATTGTTATTTTGCAGTTCCATGGAGAATGGGAGGCCACCCGATCCTGCAGACTGGGCCGTGATGGATGTCGTCAATTACTTCCGAACCGCAGGATTCGAAGAGCAAGCTAGTGCGTTTCAGGAACAGGTAACTCGGTCTAGAGAAACACATGATGAACGTGATCACCTCCCGCTGGTGAAGGCTGAGTGAGGCTCCCGACCATCCCAGCCCCTGAGAAACTGAGGGGGTGGGAGAGGGCAGGACAGGAGTGACAAGCTACCGATTCCTTCCTGCAAGAGAAAAACCCAAGCCCCGAGAGGAGAGGAGACACAGTCACAGCCGCAGAGAGGAGGGCTCAGTCTCCTCAACACCTGCATCTTCTGAAAGACGGCACAGCCCTACCTTCCACACAAACACACTAGAAAGCAGAAAAGAAAGAAAAAGGAGGGGCCAATCTGGCTGAGAGACATGCAGCCTTGTCTGCTTCTGGGCTTGGCACCACCTGAGCTGTTAATCAAGTCTCCTCCAGTTTGCTTGCTGGGTGCTGAGCAAAGTCTAGTGGAAAGAGGACACCAGACTCAGATAGACTCAGATCCTAGTTCTTGTAACTCTATGTGACCGCAGACAGGCTACTATGACTCTCTGAGTCTTGGTTTCACATCTGTAAGAGGAGGCTCTCAATGCCTAACTTGGTAGGGTGGTGCCGTGAGGATTAAAGGACAGCGAAGGCACAGTGCCTAGGATAGGTGCTGGCCCAACGCTGATGCCCCCAAAAGTTAATTCCCTCGCTCAGGTCCAGGGTTGGTACTGGAGAGAGGGAAGGAGGAGCAGGGGGTCCTTCCCAATTGTCTGGGTGAGTCCCAATTCCATTTTCCAAGCTGGGCCAGCTTTGTAGAGATGGTGCTCAAAGGGCTTTGACCACGAGGAAGCAAATTGGGGTACACGTGGTCCACACCAGACCAGCTCTGTAGGAAAACACAGAGTTCCCATCTCCCCGTCAATGAAGTCTGCAGTCTCCTAAGCATTACGTTTACTTCTCTAATGTTGTAATATAATTGAGAGAATTATAAAGCGAGCAATGTGTTTGGCTGCTTCTTGCACATCCCTTTAGCCATTTCTTACTCTCTCAAGCTGGGTTTGGATAAGTGCACTTTTCTAATACCGTATATTCCAATCTCTAGATGTCCTTCAATCAGTATTTCCTTCCACCTGATCCCTATGCATATGTGTCTTTTGTTAATTTGGAAAATGTGCCAAAATAACAGTTTAAATCACTTCGCAGCCACCAGGATAGCTAAAATTAGAAAGACTGATTGCAAATGTTCGCGAGGATGTAGAGCAACCACACTCTCCTACATTGTTGGTGGGAGTGTAAAATAAACACTCGTACATCTACCCCACGATCAACAACTTCCTTCCTGAGTATTTACCCAAGGGAAATGAAAGCACATTGTTAAATAGCTTTATTCATAGTAGTCCAAAACTGGAAGCCTAAGTGTCCATCAATAGGAGAGTGAATATACAAACTCTGGTCTTCTCATAAAATGGAATAAAGAAAAATGAAGTACTGATATATACAATAGTTTGGATGAGTCTTAAAACATTATGCTAAGTGAAAGAAGCCTTACATAAAAGAGCTCATTCTGAATGGCTTCTTAGTCCATACAAGCTGCTATAACAAAAATACCATAAACTGTGTGGCTTATAAACAACAAACATGTATTTCTCACGATTTTGCAGGTAGGGAATCTAAGATCAAGGCACTATCAGATTGGGTATCTGGTGAGGGACTGCTTCCGAGACAGCTGTCATTTCACTGTGTCCTCACATGGAGGAAGGGATGAGAGAGGTCTCTGGGGCTGCTTTTATAAAGGCACAAATATTCACGAGGCCTCTGCCCTCGTGATCTAATTGCGTCCCAAAGGGCCCACATCTTAATACCATTACTAATATCCCTAACACCCATTGGGGGTTAGGTTTCAACATATGAATTTTGGGGGGACACAAATAGACCACAGCAGTTCCATTCAGACAAATGATGAGAACAGGAAAATGCACTAGTGGTAGAAAAAAATCAGACAGTGGTTGCCTCTGGATAGGTGGGAGAGGGGAATGACCAGGAAGGAGCATGAGGGAACATTCTGAGTGATGGTAGCGTTTTGTGTCTTGATAAGGGTTTGTGTTATGGGTATATGCATTGGTCACCACATATGCACAGGTATATGCAAACAATTCAGATTTGTGTATTACATAGCCAATAAATGTTTCCTCAAAATGAAAAGAACTGTAAAAAAATAAAACAATTAATGGTATGCAAACTGAAGTATTCAGGGGAGAAGTATGCTGATTTTGCAACTTACTTGGAAATGCATCAAAATATGGATTGATAGTTGGCTAGAGGGATGAGTAGTTGGATAGACATATGATAAAGTAAGTATGGAAAATGTTCATTGTAGAATCTAGGTGGTGGGAGTATGGGCGTTCCCTATAATATTCTTCCGACTTTATGTTTGAAAATTTTTGCAATAAAATTGTGGGGGGAAGTAGCTCAGGTTGGAAAGTGGAAGGCTGATCAGCTGGAACATATTTTATTTTGGTTTAATGATATAGAGTCCATTTGTGTCATTGTAGTTGAGTTAACTCACTTCTAAAATTAAATTTAAAGAATATTGTGAAAGGTTAACAAAAAAAGGGACTTAGCTAAAAGGTCTCTTGGCCAGATTCCCTGCTGTCCAAAAGCATTTTTCAGAATGAGCTTTTGCTCAGACTCCTCCGGGGCAGATGTCCCAGATTGGGGGTGGGGATGTTCTTTGGGCCTTCCAGATTCTGGAATGGAACCGGCCAGCTCTGAGCTCGGCCCAGGAGCAGGTACTTTCTCCCAAGGATGACATCACTCTGGCACCAGTGACAGTGGGGGGCAAAAGGGAACACACTTTCCCAAGGCATCTCATTCAGAAGTCCTTCAAGGGAGGAAAGGAGCACCATCTTGCTTCTCCAACTCTGGAGCCTGAGAAATGAATTCCCAGGGGACTGGAATTTTGCAAGCATTGTCTACAAGCTCAAATTCTTCATTCTTGTGGAAAGGCAATTGGGCGGGGAAAAGAGTCTGCCTTGAATTATTCTCTGGAAGTGATTCAAATCTTCCTCCTGCTTTGAAATTCTCATTGTCTTTCCTCTTCTCATTAAAGGAGGTAGAGGGCAAGGAGGGAACCACTGGCCAGGCTCAGGCTGATATGACAAGCAGCTGCTGTGATTTTCATGAGGACTGAGGATCAAGATCCTCTACTATGTTAACCTACCTCTTCCATTTCATGATTCAGAGGCCTTCAGTCTTTCACCTCCAAGGATCTTCCCGGCAATGGACCTCAAGCAGTCAGCTGTCACTCACCAATCATCCCAGATGGGAAGACTGCAGGCCACCCCCAGGCCAAACACATGACCCTTTTAGGCACATCTTCTAGGTCCCGGCAATGGACCTCAAGCAGTCAGCTGTCACTCACCAATCATCCCAGATGGGAAGACTGCAGGCCACCCCCAGGCCAAACACATGACCCTTTTAGGCACATCTTCTAGGTCACAGCAGCTGAGAAACAATAAGAATGGTCACACCCTGAAATCTCCTTAAGGGAGGCTTTGCCTTGCCATCTGATGGAAGCATGGCAGGGATGTGAACATCCCCTAAACCACCTTAGAAAAGGGCAGGTTCAGAAAGGGTTGCCAAGGGTAGCATGTCTCAGTTGATGTGAGAACTTAATTTCTTGGCTGTTATGGATGTAATATTTGTGTCCCCCCCAAAATTCACGTTAAAGTTAAAGCCCTAACTCCCAGTGTGATGGTGTTTGGGGCCTTTGGGAGATAGATGAGGTCATGAGGCTGGAACCCTCACGATGGGATTAGTGCCCTGAAAAGAAGTGACCAGAGAGCTTCTCTTTCCCTCTGTGCCATGTGAGGATATAGCACAAGGGCAGCCATCTGCATGGTAGGAAGAGGGCCCTACCAAGAGCCACGTGTTGGCACTGTGATCTGGGACTTCCAGCCTCCAGACTGTGAGTAATAAATTTCTGTTGTTTAAGCCACCTAATCCATGGTGTCTTGTTATAGCAGCCTAAGCTGACTAAGACACTAACACTGACATCGGACATGTCCACCATCCCATGTGCCAACTTTCAGGAGAGTGTCTGTCTTCTTGGTATGATCTCACAGTACATTACTGGATATTCTCTTGTTATAGCAACCAGACTCAGAGGTGGATTTCTAGCAACACGCTCCCTTGGAAGATGTCAGGCCATTGAGCGAGGTTTGTCCAAAGTGCAGGCGTGTCCCATGTTCCTGTGGTATGGAGGGGCAGCTGAATTAACTGGGGGATCTTTGTATAACCTCCTTTTGTCTATGCAGGCACACTGACACCTAACAATTATCTCCATTAAGTTTCCCACTAGTGCAATTATCTCCATCAGGTTTTCTTCTGGCCAACCTCTTTTGAGCCTCTGTGTGAGCCACAGGTGCAAACCAAAAGACTTATCAGGAGGGAAGACCCAGGGGCTTCCCTGGTGGCATAGTGGTTAAGAATCTGCCTGCCAATGCAGGGGACACGGGTTTGAGCCCTGGTCCAGGAAGATCCCACATGCTGCAGAACAACTAAGCCCGTGAGCCACAGCTACTGAGCCTGCACTCTAGAGCCCACGTGCCACAACTACTGAGCCCATGCACCACAAGTACTGAAGCCCACACACCCAGAGCCCATGCTTCTCAACAAGAGAAGCCACTGCAATGAGAAGTCCATGCACCGCAATGAAGAGTAGCCCCCACTCACCACAACTAGAGAAAGACCCTAACTGCAGGTCGCAAAGACAGTGTGCCCGTTGTGGGTAGTCACTTCATTTCTTCACTGTCTGACTCATTCACTCAGAATGTATGTGAAGAAGATGGACATGGAGAGGGGCCATTCAATGAAGGTCACTTAATTCATATTGTTCAGATCCTCAAACTCACAAGTGAGCGACATCAGTGCATCTGTTTCTAGAACAATATGAATCATTGAGAATTTTTTTCTCAGAGTATCATGACAAAATAATATGCAACTCATGGTGACAAATTAATTTTACTCCATATCGCCTCACTTCCCCTAAACCACACGAATAAGAACAGTATTTTACTCTGAAATGTCCAACTGGTTGTTTAAGCTGTTTGCCTGAAATTCCAAGACTGACATTTCTTTTCAGATGGCTTATTGCTAACTTTTGATACGTTTCCGAGGCCACTGACTTAGTAACTATAAATAAAATATTTTATTGTTACAAATTGCCAAGTAACACTAACCTCCTCAAATGGAGTAGTAAAGTGGAAAGGCCAGTCAGAGTAACCACGAGCATGGTCCTAAGTTATAGTTGAATGGACTTCAACTGTAGTGGCTCTAGATGGATAGTTCTAATTAGACCTGGGACAAATCCAGGTTTGCAGAGGTTGGGGGAGAGAGGGAGGTTAAAATCATACAATTTTAAGAGCCTTCCTTTGGAATAAAAGTACAAAATCATGATACAAAATTGCTAAGGCAAAAATTAAGCTTCATTAACTTCATGGTAAATCCAACTCTGGGACTTCCTTGGTGGCGCAGTGGTTAAGAATCTGCCTGCCAATGCAGGGGACACAGGTTCAAGCCCTGGTCTGGGAAGATCCCACGTGCCATGGAGCAACTAAGCCCGTGTGCCACAACTACTGAGCCTGTGCTCTAGAGCCCTCGAGCCACAACTACTGAGCTCACGTGCCACAGCTACAGCTACTGAAGCCTGCGCGCCTGGAGCCCATGTTCCGCAACAAGAGAAGCCACCTTGACAATGAGAAGCCTGCTCGCCGCAACTAGAGAAAGCCCGCGCACAGCAAGGAAGACCCAATGCAGCCAAAAATAAATAAATAAACAAACAAACAAATAAATAAATAAATCCAGCTCTGAATTAGACCAGTTAAAATCCCACAAATTGACCATAACTTTTATTACCTTTTCAGCATATTATAATACCAAGTACTGGAAATATACGAGGTGATTTGACACCTGATATTTCTTAACAGTCTGAAATGCTTAAAAGATTTTGTGGCATAATGAACAGGGGAAGTGGCAACTTAGACTCTGCTGATGTGTCCTTTCAGCCCACAAAAATTTAGAAAAGAGTTAAAAAACAAATGGGTAATGCTAGCAATAAGAAAACAGCAAAGAGAATGGAAGCAAAACTGATAAGGAAAGAACCTTTTGAATTTTTTGATTGAAATAGAATAGATTTATATAGACCAAACCCCCAAATTGTTGTTTAAATCATTCATGTGAAATGAGAAGTTATAATACATTATAAGATAGCCAGGTATGTGGTGCTTCTTTGGCTTATTCACTTGTTCATTTGTTTCCATAGCTGTTACAGCTTTTTCTAACACTTATGAAAATAAATATAAAACTAATAAAGTTGGAACTTCCCTGGTAGCACAGTGGTTAGGAGTCCACATGCCAATGCAGGGGACACGGGTTCAAGCCCTGGTCCGGGAAGATCCCACATGTGGTGGAGCAACTAAGCCTGTGCGCCACAACTACTGAGCTCTGCGCTCTAGACCCTGCAAGCCACAACTACTGAGCCCATGCACCTAGAGGCTGTGCTGCACAATAAGAGAAGCCACTGCAGTGAGAAGCCTGCGCACCGCAACGAAGAGTAGCCCCTGCTCGCCGCAACTAGAGAAAAGCCCGTGCTCACCAACAAAGACCCAATGCAGCCAAAAATAAAATAAATGAAACTATTAAAGTAAAATAATGATCATTATTACAAGTATTATTTTACTTTAATAAGGCCACCTGAAACTATTGTAGGTATGATAATTGTTTGAAGGAAGCACGGAAGATTCTGGGCAGAAGGGGGATTAGATACAAAGGCATGGGGGCATGAAAAAACATGATTTATCTGGAGAACTCCCAGAACCTTGGCGTAAGAGGTGTGGAGCAGGGAATGCCTAAGGATAAGACTGAAAGATAAACAGGGGTCCGGATAGCAGATAGTCTGTTTGGGTGAGAGGGACTAGGAAACCACTGAAGGATATTGAGTGGGGAGTGCCAGGGTGAGATTTGTGTTTCTGAACGATCAGTCTCGTGACAATGTGGAGAGTGGCTTGGAAGACAAGGAGACAGAAGGCAGGAAAGCTGATATAATCATTCCATTGGGGATGGAAAGGAAGAGATGGATTAGAAAGACCATCTGGGGAAGATGGTCAAGAGAATTTAGTGGATCATTGGCAATGGAGGGTGAAGATTTGTCCCGTCTCAGTTCTCTACCTTAGCCCCAGGACTGAGCTCACTGCTCAGTGTGGGAGAGGGAGGAGGCTTGGGTGACGACTGCTAGATGTCTGGATTTGTTAGTTGCAAAGAAGTGTCATTAACCAGGACTTTAGTGAGAGGTCAGTTCTGTTTTGGTCTGTTTTTAAATTTATTTATTTATTTATTTATTTATTTATGGCTGTGTTGGGTCTTCGTTTCTGTGCGAGGGCTTTCTCTAGTTGTGGCAAGCAGGGGCCACTCTTCATCGCAGTGCGCGGGCCTCTCACTGTCGCGGCCCCTCGTTGCGGAGCACAGGCTCCAGACGCGCAGGCTCAGTAGTCGTGGCTCACGGGCCTAGTTGCTCCGCGGCATGTGGGATCCTCCCAGACCAGGGCTTGAACCCGTGTCCCCTGCACTAGCAGGCAGACTCTCAATCACTGCACCACCAGGGAAGCCCCAAGAGGTCAGTTTTAAGACAGATGGAATGAGTACAGTTTGGGGCATGTTCAGTTTGAGAGCATGTAGGCATCTAGTGGATATATCTAGAAGACAGCTCATGGGAAGGGCGAGGCCTAGAAAGAGAGACATGAGAGTCATCAGCAGTCATAGGAAGGGGTGAGGATGAGACAGGCATTTAAAAGGGGAAAAGAAAAAGGCCAAGGACAGCACCCTAGGGAGCACCCAGGTTTCAATTGTTAGGAGAAGAAAGGGAACTGGCAAAAGCATCTGAGAAATACTCAGTGTGAAAGGTTGTCTAGAAACCAATGACAGGAAGAGTTTCAAAAAAAAGTGAAATGATCAACAAGGTCAAATGCCTCAAAAAGGCGAAGCCCAATGGGGTCTGCCAATGACACTGGAGTTTCACTGGAGCTGGGGGTGGACTGGAAGGTGGAGGACTCTTTCCTCCAAGTTGAGGAGTGAGTGGGAGGCAAGTGGAGGGAGCTCCAGCAGTAGGAGGGTCATGAAGACCTGAGAGCTCTTTCCTAAGAGAGGAGATGCTCAAACTTATTTACATGCAGGAAAGTAGCCAGAAGAATTGGACAAGTTAAAATTGAATGAAATTGAGAACAGTTCAATGAAGCAGAATCCCTGAGGACAATGAAAGGGATGAGATCAAAAGAGTGTGGAGGGGCAAGGACATGGAGAAATTTGAACCCTCATACATTGCTGGTAGGGATATAAAATAGTGTGGCCGCTATAGAAAACTGTTTGGCAGTTCTTCAAAAGGTTACGCATAAAATTACCATATGACCCAGCAATTCCGCACAAAAGAATTGAAAAGAGGGACTCAAACAGATACTTGTACACAAATGTTCATTGTAGCATTATTCACAATAACCGAAAGGTGGAACCAACCCAAGTATCCATGAACAGATGAATGGATAAATAAAATGTGGTACCTAATATGCAATAGAATGTTATTCAGCCATAAGAAGGAACGAAGTTCTGATACAAGCTGCAAGATAGATGAACCTTGAAAATAGTATGCTCAGTGAAATGAGCCAGTCAAATATTATATGATTCCATTTATATGAGATATCTAAAATAGGCAAATTCATAGAGACACAAGGCAGATTAGAGGTTATAAAGGGCTAGTGGAGAGGAGGGAGTTATTGCTTCATGGGATTTCCGTTTGGTGATGGAAGAGTTTAAAAAACAGTGGCAATAATTGTACAACATTGTGAATATCACTAATGCCACTGAATTGTACACTTACAAATAGTTAAAATGGCCTATTTTATGGTATATATATTTTACTGCAATAAAATGTAATGTCAGGTAGTATACATGAAGATTCAATTTGGTCAATATAAAAAAATATATTGGGAATTAGTTCTGAGCAAGACAGGGACATCTTCCTCTGTCCTTCCTGTGCTCTGGGAGCATAGGTAAGGATGTGTGCAGATACAGCTGAGATGGCCCTTGTCCTAAGGGACATTCAGGCAGTTCCTGACAGTTTCTATTTTCTTTGCTAACCAAGAGGCAAGCTCCTCTGCTTGGAGTGGACAGGATGGGTAGAAGTTTACTAAGGAACTAGAGGAGAGCAGTGAAGGTTAAGAATGGCCACCTAGGGGCATGGGAGAGAGAGCTGAGCAACGGTAAATAAAAGAACTGTTGATATATTCTCCTGACCCAGCCGAGACTGGTGCACTGCACATGTTTAGTGTTCATCTTCTTGGTTTCTTGATTTTTTTTCTCCCACTTCACCAGGTATAGGAATCAGAGAAGCTGGATTGATTGCTAGACTGCTCCTGCATGGAGTGTTTATGGCATGGGCACAGTGGAGGGCTAATAGCCTAAGAGGGTGATTCGAGAGGGCATGTAAAAGAATGGTTGCAAGGGCCAACCACTGGGTGCAGATTTGATACAAAAGAGGAGTCTGCAGGGGACTCATTACCCTGGAGAAAGAGGAGTTGAAATGAAAAAGTGGGTATAATGGGAGGGAGTAGTGAGAGATAGACTAGGATATTGGACTTCCAGCGTGGCAGAGGTGGGACTCTTCTGGTTGACGACATTATAAGATTAGGTTCTAATAAGGAAGGTGAAGTTGTAGAAATGGTTGGTGTATTAGAGTAGACATCAACTGCTGTCACAAGTAGATGAAAATAGATATAATGGCTTAACTATAGTAGAAGTTTCTTAATATAAATAGTCCAAGGTTGTTGGTGGAGGTGTTCTGCTCCACTGTAATTCAAGGTCCCAGGCTGATGGGAGCTCTGTCATCTTCAGCTGTATGCTTTCCAGATCACTTGGGCACTGACATCCAGTTGGTGTAAGGATAAAGCGCAAGAAGGAGCACACGTGGTGGTTTTATGGGCCAGGCTGGAGAGAGGTGCACGTCATCCCTTCACATGTCGTTGGCCACTATGTGGTCACACGGCCACACCGAATTGCAAGGAAGTCTGGGAAATGTGTAGTTGTGTGTCCTGGAAAAAGAGCAGCCTTGCTACACTTGAGCTTTAAAGCCATTCTTTAAAGCATTGGCTGATGCGACACTGCTACTTAGTTCTATCTTTAAGTCCAGAGATAAATTTCAAAAAGACTAACTTTAAGAGATCAATTGAAGTGAAGAAGCCTTATCTGACCATACATGGGAAGCCTTCACTTCTAATTCTATTCCTTCAATCTATTCTTTCTTTCTTATCTAGGCAGAATTCTCTGTAACCTAGTTTCCTCATTTGATGACATGAGTTTCAGTCTCTTTCCTTCATCAGAAACGTGTACGTGATTTTTTTGGAATAGAGCCCCTTTATCACCCATTTCGTGCCCGCAGCAGATATCCACAGGGAGATACCCGTTACATTACTGAAGGCATGAGCCTGCATAATGAGCAGAAATGGATTTTGTGTCTGATATAAATGCAAGACCCATGTTGCTTCCAATTGTTACTTTAACAAATGAGGTAAAGACTTCTTTTTGAGCCACACAGATAGTTTCTGTCCTCCAAGATGTATATTATCCACCCCAAATTTTCCACCAATAGGATTGCAAGGCAAGCACAGCATCAGCTGATAGTCATTGGATGATGGTGTTGAGCTCATAGTCACTCCACCCACAATGAGCTGCAGAGGTCAGGGAAGGGGTGGGGACATTGTAGAGGATACCAGCCCCAAATAGGAATTTCTCCCCCAGAAGAGCCTTTGTCCCAAGAATCATGTGATATGATTCAAAAGGTCTTGCTGTAGACTTGAGTAGTCCACCATCTTCCTTTCCAAAGTTACCCGGAAATTCTTCAGAAAATAAACTCTGTGTCTTGGTGAGGAAAAGTCCTTTAAAGAAACATGGTGAATTACTACAAAGTACTGGGGATGCCACAAAATGCTTCTTCCTCTGATATTAAGAAGGCTTATCACCAGTTAGGTCTTGGGGTCCACGCAGACGAGAACCCAGAAAACCGGGAGGCAGCTAAGGAGAAGTTCAATCAAGTAGCAGAGGCCTCTGCCGTCTTGTCTGATGCCGAGAAACGCAACAACTATGACAAGTCCAGAAGGAATCGCATCAAAAGGGAAAACAGGAGATGGCAGGGACAAGGATGATTTGAAGGAGGAACTGTGGTTTGAGAGGCCACACTGTGGCTTTCAAAATGTCTTTGAAGTTAAAGAGCCCTTCTCAGGAGACTGTTTTCCCAGTGGCCATGTGGGTAGGGCCAGGAGGTTCCACTCCTCCTTTTTTTATGTGACCCCCATACTGGACACAGGATTTTCCACTTTTGTATCCCTGGGCTCTGGACCAAATTCCCCTTCCTCTGTGACATTTATACCTTTTATAAGCAGTGGAATTGGTAACTTCAAACTGGTCACCACTTGTAGCCAGATAGTGAGTGGCAAGGAAGTTGTTATAAAGAAAGTTCTAGAATATGTGAGGCGGAAGACTGAAGTGGGAAAAGAACGCCTGTTCCATCGGATTCCTCCACACCACTGGTAAGGAGCTGCTGCTGTGTTCTTCCACGGGGAGACTTTGCTGTGAGGCTGGTGAGTCTGATGCTTGTCAAAGACAGAATTGGAATCTGAGAGTGTGTTGAACTGGAATGGACAGGGGTCAGCTTAATACAAATTTCTCATTTCACAGAGGGAGGGAATAATGGGCCAGATGCTCCATAGGAACTAGGAAGCAGCAGAGTTTGGCTTCCAGCCCAAGTCTTCTGATTCTAAATTGAGCCTTCTTTTCTCCTGGACTCTATCTGGGACAGTAGAGACCACCACAGATATGGCCTTCTGAGACATTTGCAGGGCCCTACCATTATAAATCCCACTGACTCCTCTTCCTTTTTTTTTCCCTGCCCTACCTTGTTATTATCCATTGCCTCTTTCTTGATGGCCCTTTTTCTCTTCCTAGCCTCTTTCTCTTTGCTTCTTCTCTCCCCATCTCTTCTTTTTCCCCATTTCCAATGGACCATATCATAGTTAAGCTTAACTGAAAGAGTCACCTATTATATAAAGTTGTCAGAGAAAGAGTGAAAAGTAAATGGGTTAAGATTTTTAAATATATTTTTAAAAATAGCTAGGATTTATCGACTGCTCAGTAGAAGTAAGGAATTCTACTTCATGTGTTATCTCATTGATCTTTTCAG
>NW_020175442.1:2360094-2368609 GCF_003031525.2 Neophocaena asiaeorientalis asiaeorientalis | reverse complement strand
TATAGATAAGGAAATGAGGTTTAGAGAGATTAAGTAACTTGCCCCAGGCCCCGCCTAATAAGCAATAACATAGTGTCTTACTCTGAAACACATGCTTATCTCCTGAGCTATAACATCTACGGATTCTACTCATTTATTTTTAGATCTAGGGTCTTGGCCTCACTGGAAATTTACACCTGTCATCTCTAAAACTTACTTCCATGCATGAGTACTTGTGGGAACTTAAGTAGGCAAGCATTTTGAGTATTATTGCCCAGCAGACACTTGGTTATTCTAACATGAAGACAGAAGACAGAAGCAATGTAAAAAGTTTCACTGAAACTAACAAACAATTATCCCTTAACACAGAAATGTAAACAAAATCCCAAGATGTGAATTATATTTTTGTTTTTAATTTTAGATTGTTAATGCAAAATCATGGGATTTTTTCATTTGTTTGTTTAACTGGATCTGGTCACACTCCAACTCCTTCATTTATACACAGACTAGGCTCCAGAGGAGTGGTTCCTTGTGGAAAGTTACTGATGGAGTCTGCATTAGAACCTCTGTCTCCCGATTTCCAGTCTCACGCGCATCCTAGTATACCATGCTGACTGGCAAAAGTTGGATTTCATTTGCCTTGCAAGCTTTTCTAGAAATAACATAACAAATGATTAGCTTTCTTAATCAAGGAACTTTCCTATGTTTGTGATTTTTATGAGACACATTTTTATGTAGTCTTTGAACTTTTTTAATCTCAGTGAATTTTCTGAACTTGAACAAGAATATTCCTGCATCCCTCTGGCAAAGGGTAGCTTTCAGGCAGGGGACATACTTCCAGAAAAGAAACAGAAGATGGATTTGGAATTGGAACACATCCCAGTTCTTTCAAAGCCTACACATTTCCACTTAGTAGTCATTGAGAACGTCCTATATGTCAGACACGGTGCTAGGTGCCTGATATGAATTAATCATTTTTAACCTCCAAAATTCTTCAGGGGGTTATTTCCATTTTACAAGTTTGGAAACTGAGGCTCAGGGAAGTTACGTCCCTTACCCAGAGCCACACAATAAGTTGTGGAGACAGTGTTCAGACTGCAGTTTGTTTGACCTGGAAGCTCCCATTTCCATTATGCCATCTCCACTCCCATTCATCTGAGCTGCCATAGTCATGGTTTAAGAGGAAAGTTTTGTTGTATATATGAATTATATTCATTTCAAAAATTTTTAAATGAGGAATTCCAGATGGAGCTTTCTTTTACCAACCCTCATCTGAGGTGAACGGCAGTGTAGCTACCAAACAAAGGAAAATCAAATTGGAGCATGAAACATGATTTTCCATTTTGTCTTAAATAAAATCCAAATTTCAGCATTTTTCACAGACGTACTTGGCTTTTGACAGAAATGCTGAGTTGTAGAAGGACTTTTTGCCAACAAAGATGTAAAAAAAATTCATTTGCAGTTAGTCAAGGAAGTTTTCTTGTATAGAAATGAAAGCAGTGGCATCTCCTCCTGGCCCCCGTTTAAAATATGTGGTAAGTTAGATATGAGCAAACAACAGCAAAGGAAGGATGGAGAGCAGGAAGGGCTTTGCTGTTTTTGGAAGCAGCCCGAGTGAATCACTATTCATCTCAGTGTGTAAGACAGAGCATGAGCTTTGATGTAACCTGCGATTCAGATTCCTGTGACCTCACAATGCCTTCAGAGCTGCTGCAGTGGTTTCCGGGTGTCAGGGCTCCTCTCCAACTCTCATACTTGCAGGTTTTACTGATGGACAGTCTTTGGGATTACTAGCTGCCTAAATAGAAAAAGATACTTTAGGATTGAAAAGTCAATTCCTTTGTCCTTAAATAATTGTAAAATGAGGGCTGCAGTCTGTCCCGGAATACTGACGTGTGATTGTGTAACACAAAGCTCAGGGAGCACTTGCAAGGGTGGTATCTCATGAAATCCTGTCAAAACCCAATATCCCATATTATCAACCGAGGAGACAGAGGAGGAAGGGACTTGCCTAAGGTCACAAAGTGGGTGTTTCTTCAGCCCCTAGCCCGGTGCCGTATCTCCCACATACTCAGACATTCAGAGCACATCTTCCTCACAGCCTGGCAAAATACATGAGAGACTCTGGAGGAATGGCCCTCTTGGGGACAGTGGAGGAGGGAGTCACAGTTTGATGTAGCTGCAGTTGCACACAGTGCCTCCTTGTCTGTCCATCAGTGGGGGAGGTGGGTAAAATCATGAACAGCTGTGTCGAGGCTTACTGAGCATGTGCAGCTGGTCCATCTCTTGAACCCAGGTTTCCTAAGAACCAGCTCAGATTCTCCCCACAACAAACAATAACAAAAAGAAGGTGGTATTCGGCATTCTTCTCAGTGCATCCTTTCCAAAGGTTTTCAAACTGTAGACTTTCTATATTTGGGGTCCTTGTCTCTTTCACGAGAAGCCTACTTTTATTTCATTCCAAAGGTTTGTAGTCTCCAGGGTACCTGGAGTGAAGTCCACCTGGTTGGGGACTTGAGAGGAGTGGGGAGTGGACTGCGAGGAGAATAGGGGAGGGAATCTGTGGTGGGCACAGCTCTGCCCCTCGCTACCTTCTTTGGAATCTTGAGGCTCCACCGAGAGGGAGTGGGGTAGCATGAGACTTGATATTCAGGTTGAGGCAGGATGGTTCTCCTTTTAAAGGACAGGAAAGAAGTTCACAGAGAGTAAGTCATTTTTCCAGTGTCCATTGTTACGATTGAAAAGGTTTCAGAAAACCCAAGGCTCTGGTTCCCATTGGTCCATCTAGACAGCACATATTTACTTCTAAGTGTCAAGAGAAACAGAAGTGAGTCATGAAAAGAACATCGGCTTTGGCCATAGGCAGATGGGAGTTCAAATTCTGGGCCACCCTTTCCTAACTTCTCGGGCAGGCTGACTTCTTGCCTTGATCCTTGGTTTGCCCATAAAATTAAGATGGCAATCCCTGCCTGTCCTAATTTATAGGGTTTGTTTTGGAATTAGACAAAAAATCTGCATAAACTTCAACAGATTTTACAAGTGGAAAGTGTCATTATTCCTTTCAGAAGCAGCATCTTTGATCCTTCAGGGTACATACTCCAAGCTTGCTGTCAGCTCCTTAAGATGTGACATTTGTGATGTGATCTTGAAAACAAGATCAGCTATAGATTATATTTAACTCCAAAATAAATGTAAAAGGTGGAAGATAAAAGTAGAAGATTCCATTTTTGGCACTATTAAAAAAATAATGTTTTTAGCGTGGAGACAAGCAATACGACTTCTTCCTTTGACCTTGCTTTTTTTCTTCATTATCCTTGAGCTTTACCCTCTGCTTCCATTATAGGAAATTGATGGAAAATCCCTGCTACTGATGACAAGAAATGATGTGTTGACAGGACTTCAGTTAAAATTGGGGCCTGCTCTGAAAATCTATGAGTATCACGTAAAACCTCTGCAGACAAAGCATTTAAAGAACAACTCTTCATAGTATAGTCAAATTGGGGTCTTGGACCTCAAAAAATACATAATGACATAATTTAGTTTCATGTGATGAAACTTTGTAAACAGAATACATACATGTGTATATGTAAAGAATCTCAATCAAATGAAACGTTATCCTATTGGATAGACTAGGCAATCCATCGGCTGACCTGAACTCAGCCAGGAGGAGCGAGGACATGTGGACAGGATGGTTTACCTTGTGGAGTTTGTCAAATAGAATGATCTTTGATGAGATTAGACAGACCTCCCCACAAAGAGGATTTTCTTCATAGTTTGCTTTCCCAGATTCCTGAAAAAAGAATCGAATGGTATGAGCATCTTTCAGTTACAGATGTGGGAAGATCAAAAGCAAGAACTTGGGGAGGGGGAGAAAGAGAAAGGGATTGTGCCTCCCTTGAATTCCTCTGCTCCTTAGAGCTTGTGTTATTTGGATGGAATTGCCGACACCCTTTTTTGTAGAGGGTCCTCCACTTGACCTTATTAAGGTTTCACTGGGATATGCTGCGCTGTTTGAAACAGACATGCATCATGGCCCCTTCAGGAGCAGACTGTAGCTCTGAAAAGAGAAACTCTGTTGTATTTTGGGGACATCCATCCATCTTCAGCTAGCTTTCATGGGGGTAATGGTATTTTCTGCATAGATCTGCTTTAAAATTGGTTCTTTGTTTCTGAAGAAAGCATTTTTTTTTTCACTTTATGGTTTGTATTTATAATAATTTGTTTCTGAAGAAATTTGCCAAGAGTTATAGATTGAAAAGCCTTGTTACTAGTACAGAATATTTTTATATATATATTCCTTCATGATGGTGTAATATTTTTTTAATTGCTCTGATGCTTTGTTTGATTTCCAATTTGAGTATTTGTTTTTAAGAACTTGAAAAAGTGGGCTTGCTACATCTCTGTTCAAAGAGACATTTGTTCAATCTCTGTGTGTCAATGCCTTGTTGAATTGGTGCTTTGTGGTCACAATAAAGCATTGCTTCAGTTTATTCCCAGTGTATTTATTTTTGATCTTTTCAGTTTGGTTGCCTCTTTGGTTGGGCTTAAGGATTAAGGTAACTCCTTGAAACCATGGAGAGAAAGTTAAGCCTTCTTTAAAAAATAAACGTTAGATATTGAAAACATATAGATCTATATGTAGATTTATCTTCTTTATGAACTGAATTGTCTGTTAGGCCTTCTTCCTTACCCCCATCCAACAACCAAGTTTAGGTGTCATTTTAGCCAGTTTTTTTTTTTTTTTTTCGCTGTAGGCCAGTGGGGGAAGGGGTGTTGTGGGGTTTATTTGAAATTCTGATGAAAGCTTTGGACCCTCCCTCCAGATGAAAGCTCATATTCCCACATACAAAACTTTGCAGAGTTGATGGACTCCCCAGAGTTCCCTCTTTCCCCTCCTCAAGTTAATAGTCCTTATTTTAGAGAGTGTTAGAATTCAGTCCCCTGTGGAGATATTTCCTCTAAAGAAAAGAAAGTCTAAAAAGATGAGAGTGAAAAGAAACAGAGGAAATGGTATAGTGAGTGGGGTTCAGAAACGTATTCCAAATTAAGTCACATTTTTCCCCAACTAGGGATTGATCCCGGTGAAAGTGAAAGTGCGGCGTCCTAACCACTGGACTGCCAGGGAATTCCCTGAAACTTAAGTAATGCTTTGTTTTGCATAAGTGGGAGAAGGATTTACAAAAGAGACATTCTCCATCCCCAACTTTCCACAGTCTACAAAACACATAAGACCAAAAGGCAGAATATAGTAAAGTACTGTGAGGTGTGATAGTGGCAAAACAGAAGGACTACACCTGCTGGAGACCTGGGTTGGAAAGAAGGGACAGAAGATCAGACAGAAAGAAGATGGAAGGAAGGACTTAACCTCTCTGAAGGAGTTTCCCACAAGTGAAATAGTGATGATGTTTGAGCCCTCTCTACTTCAAAAGGATAGCATGAGGAATGTCCGAGCCCTGTTTCTGTGCATCTACCTGATTCCTTCTGTATTAGTTTGGAAACGATTTGGCTGTGAATGATAAAAAAAAAATTGCCTGCCTCACTACCCTGCCAGGTAATGTAAACAAAACAGAAGCTTGCTTTTCTTTATGTAAGTGTCCAGATAGAGGGGCTAAGGACGGTAAGGCCCTCCATGATGTTAGGGAAGTAAGTTCCTCCCATCTTTTTGCTCCATCATGCAGCTATTCATTCCCAGAATCATTTCACAGCCCAAATGGCTGCTTCAGCTCTCACCATCACCACTTGAATTCCAACTAGTGGGAAGAAGAAAAGAGAAAAGGAACATACCTCCTTCCTTTAAGAACACTTTCAAGAAATTGTAGTAAGAAGTAGTATTACTTCCTCTTATATCTTGCTATCCAAAATTCAGTCACATTCCCATACCTAAGCTGCAAGGGAGGCTTGTTTCTTAGAGCCGATGGGCCCAACTAAAATTCAAAAGTCCCATTATTCTGTAGACAAAGGAAAAGGGGTATTAGGGGACAACTTCCTGTTAACACTGTCAGCCGGCTGTTGAACACTGGAGAAAATGACACTGAAAGTGTGTATTTTTCTCTATGTATCTTCTCTATGTATTGTATTTTTCTCTAGATTTGAACTTGGGCTCACATTCCCTTCAGTCTCTGGATATTTTTTTATCACAGTTACCTTTCACAGCTGTTGGAAGCCTTGTTCACTACCGCCAACCTAACTCAACTAATCATTAGACCTGGACTACTCTATAAATGCTTGTCAGAAAAAAAAAAAAAAAAGGAGAGGAAAAAATCTTAATTGAAAAGCAAACTGAAAAAAAATCAAATCATTCCTCAGTCTCTGTTGACAGCTTTCAGGCAAAATTAGCAAATTAAAGATAGTCTGCCTTTCTTATACCCAGAATAAAGGCCTATGACAGGCAGGCCTGAGTGCCTTGGCAGTATCTGAAGGTGCTTTCCTCCCTCCCTCCTTCCCCCACCCCATCCAGGGAAAAGCAGTGTGATCAAAATAGGCCATAGAGAGAGGCTGGAAGTACTTGAAATTCAGCAGGTAGGCAGCCTTTGTCTCCAGACAGCTGTAAAACCAGAGATGTCTGATTTCTTTTCAGATCACACTGGATTTCTATTAATGTGATCTGGGTCTGCAACAAACAGCAAAAACGCATGCTACATAAGGAAGCAATTCATGAGTATAAGTGGGAATGAGCTTGCCTTGATGGCAATATATTTTATGTGAGAACTGTTTAATGATGAATTTGATTATTCTCAACCAGAGGCGCAGACAGGATATCGGAATCACGAGGGATTTTAAAAAGTAATTGCCACTCCACCTCCCCTCCCCACATTTGAACCTCAGATCCAGACTCTACAAAGGACATTTAATGAATTGATTTATAGGCAAGGTCACAAACCGGTTGCTTTTCAGTAGAATCTAAGCCGACGTGTTTTCCTTTGGCCAGTGCAGTATGTGTATGTTTTTACAACTACATCTGTGTTCTTCTAAGTGAGGCCGAAAGCTCCAATTTATTACAGTCTCTTTACTTCCCTAATATCTTGCAACCAGCAGCTGTGCCCTTTTACACTAACTGGACTCTGATCTAAAACAAAGAACACACGCAGAGAGCCTCCTTAGAGTAAGTTAATTCGGGAAGAAGAAATTGCATGTAGATTTAGCTGAAAAGAAAACATGCTGGCATATTGCATTGGAATGTGCAGCAGGCTTAAGCATCATTTTTTGATACCTAGTGGGTAGGATGACAATGAAAAAGAGACCGGTTGGTAGCAGTCTCTTCATTTTGTCCTCAACAAATATCCTATGTGAGCAGGAATTTGTCCCTCTGAGCTTAGCATCCACTGTCAGAGGCACACAGTGTCCTTCTATTGCATTAGTGAAATATATCTTTGAAGGTATTTAATTTGAAAAAGTCTAACGACCTAGAGTTGCCCAACCACTCCCATATTTAGAAGCCGAATGCAAAAAGTACTTGCTGATGGTGAACCATCTGTCTTTGACAGTCATTACAAATGGGATCTGCAGGGGTCAGGTCTGGGCAGAGAGCCATTAAGTGTTTTCTGTCATGATTTGCAAGATGAAGTTAAATGTTCAAATACCTGACTGCTATAGGACTGATGTGCCTCTTAGAAAAAAACTTAATTCTGCTTCTAAACCAGGAACAGAATCTACAGGAAGGAAAGAGCATGCAATGGGTGCATTAATGAGCAGCTTGTTAGCTTCATGCTGTAGCTCTGTAGGCAATTAAGTATTTTGTGTACCATTTCTGGCCAGTACTGGCAGTTCTATACAGAGAGAAAGAGATTAAAATGATCACATCCAGGCTCATTTGGTGACTGTGGCTGCCGTGTCTTTGTGAACCTCAAGAAAATAGTGTCTAGTCTAACAGAGGGGCAGAATAATGGAGGACCCTGTGAGTAAAGCAAGAGCAGTTTTTGGCTACCCACAATAGGTAGCTAGGTTGATGTCTCTTTACCTTAGTTGGACCGGGTCTTTAGGGAGAAATCACAAAAGTTGAGGATGCCAGGCAATCTCCAAATAAAAAATATGTCCTTCTTCCACAGAATAAGTTAAGTGGATTATACTCTATTTTTATATACTGGGAAATAGACAATTTGAAAATAAGACTATAAAATTTATCAGGATATAAATGTATTTTGAGGAAAACTCAGTAACACTCTTCAAACAACCAGCAGTTCCTGCCTTTAAGAATGAATGTTTGGGGCTTCAGAATGTTTGGTGGTGCAGTGGTTGAGAATCCGCCTGCCAATGCAGGGGACACGGGTTTGATCTCTGGTCTGGGAAGATCCCACATGCCGCGGAGCAACTAAGCCCCGTGCACTACAACTACTGAGCCTGTGCTCTAGAGCCCGCGAGCCACAACTACTGAGCCCACGTGGCTAGAGCCCATGCTCTGCAACGAGAAGCCACCGCAATGAGAAGCCCACGCACTGCAAAGAAGAGTAGCCCTCACTCGCGGCAACTAGAGAAACCCCACACGCAGCAATGAAGACCCAACACAGCCAAAAATAAATAAATAAATTTATAAAAAAAA
>NW_020175442.1:2313522-2359924 GCF_003031525.2 Neophocaena asiaeorientalis asiaeorientalis | reverse complement strand
CAAAAAAAAAAAAAAAAAGAATGTTCGGGCCAGTATCCTCTCTGCTGTGCCAGAACCCAGTGACACCAGTTGAAAAGCACTGTGGTACAATGGTGGAAGCACTGGGGCTGCTCCAGAGAGTTCTGAGCATGAATCCAGCCCCATCATTGACTTGACATGGGAACTTGGGTAAGTTGTACAGCTCCTCTTAGCCTCAGGTACCTCACCTATTCTCTAGTGCAGATACAGAGAGCAAAGCAGCACTAGCCTGGCACTGGCCACTAAAAATATAAACATGAGCCACATACGCAATTTAAATTTTTCTAGTAGTCACATTTTAAAAAGTGAAAGGAAACAGGAGAATATATTTAACCCAGTATATCCAAAATATTACCATTTTCCATATGTAATAATATAAAAATTATTAATGATGTACTTTACAATCGTTTCTTCAGGTCTTCAAAATCCACTGTGTATTTTATACTTACAGTACATCTCAGGACAGACAGCCTCAGTGTATCAGTTAGGATTCATTTCAGTTGACAACCCAAATAAGAGTGACTTAGACAAGACAATTTCTCTACAGTATATATGAGGTCTCAAGGTAAGCAGATAAGAGTTGGTATGGCTACTCCATAATCGTTGGGTCCCAGTCTTCTAGAATTTTGCTCTACTATCCTCAACACATAGCTTCCTATGTGGTCCACGATGGCTGCTTAAGCTTCAGCATCACAATTGTATTCTAGCCAAGAAGGAGGTGGAGGAGAGAAAGACACCTATTATGAGAAGTTTCATACAGCATTTCCACTTGCATCTCTTTAACCAGAACTTAGTCATTTGGCCATACCTAGCTGCTAGGAAGGCTGGGAAATCTAGTCTTTCTTTCAGGCAGCCAAGTATTCAGCTAAACAAGGACAGGAGGATGGATACTGGGGGGGAAGCTAGCAATCCTTCCATAGTACCAATCTCATAAGGTTGATGGAGGATTGATTGAGAGTACATTGTACAGTCATTAGTATTACATGACGAGTGCTTGAAAGTGTGGTTTTACTACTATGATCTCACTCCATTTTAAACCCAGCCCAGTCCCGGAGTTCACAAACACATGCTAAACTCCAATACTGTTCATCTGGTGCACCCTAATATTACTGAAATATAAAATAATTACTTTCTTAGGTCCTTGGATATTGGGTGGTTCTAGATGCTTTATCTTCGTACAGGCACATAAAAGGAAAAAACTTGCATAATTTAAGCTCCATGAAAAATTGTTATGCTGAGTTAAGGGAAATGTGCTCAGCAAAATGTATATAAGCTTTTATTGGTCCCCAAAGACGTAGAGAAGTTAGTTTGAGGCATTTGGTGCATTCTATATACATCCTCTTCCTCATCCAAAATGAACATTCAATGACATTCAAAATGGTTTTGTGAGACAAAGGAAAGGGAGACCTCTGATACCTTTGTGATTTTAATGAAGACGTGTGGGTCAATAATAAACAGCCAAAAAATTTTTTTAATAATATTTTAAAAAATATCAGTAGATCTGCATTAATTTGAGCCAATTAGGTTGACATCAGTTTGTCTAATTGTCTATTTGGGCTGATTTTATAATGAATTTTTAATGCTAACGTGACTTCTCCCAGCCACCAGAATGTCTGTAGGCTATTCATCAGCCTTCTGTATGGTGTGCATGTAGAATGCAGAATAAGTTAACATTGGCCTAATCCACACATAGTTAAAAGGGAAAACTGGAGATTTGAATCCACAGAAGAGGAAGGGAACACTGGACCTAGGGGTCCGGAGACCTGGGTTCTAGTCCTGGATCCACTGCCGACTTATCTATATAAGACCTTGTACAAGCCTCTTAACCTCTCTTGCTTCAACTGCCTCCCATGTAAAATAAAAGGTTCAATCAACTAGAAGTTTATTTCAGCACTCAATGTCTTCGATTGGATATAAGAATCCAATTATTTGATTTATATGTGTCACTGCTTCTCTCCACCATTCGATTAAAACTCACAGCATTGTCACGTTTTACAATGTCATTTCCCCTTCATAAATGTCCTGTGCTTTCAGTCTGATTATGATTCTCTCTTGGCTGTGTAGTGGGCTGGAAACAGCTGCCTTTCTTGAGAATTGTCAAATTTGCTTATTGTACAACCCCGTAGCTTTCACTTTAAACTACTCTCACTTTAAACCCATGGTGGAAGTAACTCCTCTCTATGAATAGGACCTCTACACAAACAGAGCCTGGAGTTGAGAGGATGGGAAAGCACAAACTTCCCAAGTGGGTCACTAGGATGATGGTAAGTGGGGCCATTTCTATTTTTACACTTTGTTTACCAGATCCACGTGTTCTACTTTTGGGAGACATAGCACCATATAAGAATCAAGTGTTTAGGGAATGTACTACATCCTGGGGGATGATACCCCATCATCACATAGTATCATCCCCAACCTGGAGCCCCAGTTATGCCTTTAAAAAACCACTCCATCACTATCAGGCCAGCAGCTTCTGGATGGTGCAGTATGTGCTAGGACAAGTGGATCATATGGTCATTTACAAACTGCCACATCTCCTTTAAAATAGGCATTTTCGCCCCTTAGTCTGAGTAATGCTATGCAAGATTAATGTGTAAGCCCTTGGACAGTGCTGCTGGCTGAGTCCCCACTGGCAGGAAAGGGAAACTTATATCCAAAATATATATCAGTTCTAGTTAAGATGAGTCACTGTTCCTTTCAGAGTGAAAAGAATCTATGTATTCAATTTGCTGCCAAGTAGCTGATTAGTCTTCTCAAGGATTGGTGCCATAAAGATCTCACTTGATATTGGTCTCTACCACTAGAAAGTTGGATATTTGTTAGCAACAGTTATGATCAGTAATGGAAAGCAGGATTCCATGCTTTTGGGTCCATGCATAGCCTCTGTCCCTGCCACCATGACTACTCTATTCATGAGCTCATTGTGCCAGCACTGGGATTGCCAATGACAGAGGCCTACTGACATCAACTGGCCAAGTCATTCTGTCTACTTGATTGGCCAGTGCCTCTTCCATGGTTGATGCCCTTTGGTAGATGTTATGCAATACAAAAACATTCACATTTAATGACCACTCCCACAGAGCCTTGTGCCCAGGTTTTAACTTAAAAAAATTGATTACCTACATTTCCTGAGAAAAGGGGGCAAGCCATGCCATGCAGGGCCACAATGGAAACATAAGGTTTTGGTTAGGAGGCAGAAGCAGAAGCTAGGGGAAAGCCTAGGTTTTGTTGGGGTAACCGCTGTCTGCCCAGGCAGGGCAGAGTAAATAGTTTAAGGTTGTCTGGTTTGAATAATTCCAGCAGGCTTTTGGGGCATAGGGGCTATCTCTAGCTCTCTGGTTCCTGGCCTTGGGTTGACATAGGGCAGGGGAAGTATTGGCTTGGTGTCTGATTGTTCAATAAGGAGGTGGTTGACTTGCATATGAGAGGCATGCTGTCAAGTAAGTTGTTTTCTCTCTTTAGGTACTAGCTACCTGTGGGAGGAGCAATCTCTCCCTGGGTCTTTAAGGCCCCCAAGATGTCAAAACATAAAATACAGAAAATTAAAAACATGATTAATATACACAGATCCATTCACAAGCCTCTTTTTTTCTCCCCAGCCTTCCAATCTTTCTCTTTTCAGAATCCTTACCAACCAATCAGGGCATTTGCCACTGCCCATGAGTTTATATATATTATCTAAAACCACTTTTTTCCCCCAAAGTAGATGACCTTTTGGGGCATTTCCTGAAACTTTATTCGTTAGAGGGATTTCCCATCACCACTGTCATAAGAAGAGTGTGGCTCTTACAGCCACGAGAGGTGCTGAAGCAGTGGTGTATGACATGGAGATCGGGGCCATATGCCTTTCTTGTGTCCTGTAGCCCTACTTGTGCCTAATCCTGGATCTATCACCTCCATCTTACAATGGATTGCTGCTAGGCCGCCAGACGGTAATACTTGATAGGTTTGATAGAAACCAGCTCCACCACAGAATCCCTTGCTTCCCCTTAGTCAGACATTTGTCTTTACCAAAACCCAATAGCACACTGGGAGCTATTTTTCAAATGGTCAGTAATTCTCTGCTACAGATAGTATAGACTTTCTCTAGAATCCTAGGAGTCTGTCTTATAATTTTCCTACTGGGACTTACCACAAATCCCATATCTTCCACAATCAGAGACACCTCTAATAGCATAGGCTCTGCTGATTCATATGGCCCAAGTAGCAGGAATATTCGTACCCAGCCTGGACCTGTCGCAGAGCCTTTTACTGCTCTGGGCCCACACAAAACTGGAAGCCCTCTTTGTCACTCAGTAAATGGGTTGGGTGAATATTCCCATTGGGATATCCCAGTGGAACATGACGCCTCTGAAACCTGGAGAGACTACTAGGCACAGTGTTTTCTTCTTCGTGGTAGAAAATTTGAAATGCAGTAATGTGTCCTTTATTTTGGAAGGGATGTCCTGGAATGCCCAAGACTAGGGATCAAAAACATTTTCTATATCGGGCCAGAGTAAATATTTCCGGCTTTGTGGGCCAAACAGCCTGTTATAACTACCCAACTCTGCCATTGTAGCACAAAACCCACCACGACAATATATAAGGAAATGGGCATGACTGTGTTCCAATTAAAACTTACAAAAATAGGTTGTGGGACAGATTTGCCCTAGACCACTGGACTCCTAAAAACTTCACTAATATGGTAGGTCTGTGATGGGTTTCTCTACCATTCTCCAGAGAACAAATGTCACTTTTGCTCTTCCAGTCCAATTAACATGATATTATGGATACAATGGACCAATGTGGTGTTCTGAGGAATGTCCAGATGGTCCAGGTCACATATACAAATAGCAAGAGAGTTAATGTAGTCCTAGGGCAAAACCATAAATGTATACAATGATCCATCCCATGCAAATGGAAACCACTTCTTTTCTTCCTTGATTGAAAGTCTGATAGGTTTTATCCCATCAGCACCCTCAGTATCAAGTCCCATGTATAATCCTCCAGATCCTGTATATATTGATCAAGTCTTTGCTACTCTTTTGGCCTATAGTCCCTTTCCTCCTGCAGCAGGCCCAGCATGTCTCTGGGTAGTGTACGATGTGAATTGATCCTATTTATAGGTCTGGTAGCCAGGAGGGGAGGTGGGGATACATCTCAAGGGGGCATATGTTTCCTTGCCAGGAAGAAGCCTCTGTCTTGTCTTCAGTCAAGGAGTGCAGTGCTAGCTTTTAACAGGGAGGATTAGGTCACTTCTGCAGGTCCAGAGAGTTGAGGGAGATCTGAGGATTCAAGATTTCAGATGCATCAGTCAGGACCCTAACCTTGGGGTGGCAGACCTGTCAGGGTTGAAAACTCAATCTTTCTTGGAGCTCTGCTTTTCTTAGTTAAGTCCTGGGCCCAGTCCTAACTTTTTCTGCCATCTGGCTGTATCAGCAACATCTGATATATTGCCCCTGCCGGTATATTCCTGGCCTCTAGTATCACATCCCAATTCAACTCTGGTAAAAGTTGTAACAATGGCATGACTACAACATTCCAGGGGCTCATTGCCAGCTGGCCAATGGGTGTCCCAGCTCCTAAAATCCCATTTTACAGACCCCTTCCTATACCCTGCTATCACAGATAGTCTTGCCCATGAAACACATAGTGAGACCCTGATATTTTCATGCAGGACGTTTAGTGAGGAGTGCTCTCCAGAACAATGCCTGTGAGCAGACAGGGAAGCAGGATTGGGCAGAGGGAGAATTGGATCTATGATGCAGTTGCTGAAGCCTCAGCCAATCAGGAGCTATGGAGCTGGAATGCCCCTGATGGGTTGTCTCAATTGAGGCAAGAGAATGAAGATTTTGTATCTCCCACATTGACCAGCACTGGATATGAGCTGCTCCTGGGGAGTGGCTCTAAACTTGGGTGAGACAACCTCCTTCAGCCAAGGGCAATTCCTGCAGAGGGAGCCAACTATAGGCCATCAGAGACCAACACTTCTGCCATCTGAGTGCTTTGGTCCCAAGGGAGACCTGGGTGGGTAATATACTACAGCATCTTTAATAGGAGCTTTATCACCCATGTTGTGTCCATGGGGGAACCATTACCACACACTGGAGACGGCAGAGCAAAAGATGGCATGAGCCCGAGTTGCCAAATCAATCCTGGATAGCTTCTCTCTAAACTTAATAAGAAGGCCTTTCCATTTAAGACACTGTAAGGTATTCAGTTGCTGGCAACCAAAAGCATTCTAACCCATGCATGCATTATCTCAGTTAATCCTCAGTTACTCTGAAGTAGGTATTATTACTCCCATTTCAAAATTAGAGAATTAAAGTTTAGGGTAACTTCTCCAAGGTCATACAGCTTAGAAATTGCTGGAGCCTAGTCTAAAATGTCACACTATCTAAATCCAAAGTCCACGCTCTTTTCCATTTTAAAAACATCTATGTGATCAAACTGGGAAGGGGATGTGACATCCCCAGATCTGAAAGGAGCAGTAGCCTGTGTGTAGCTAAAGATTCAATATTTACCAGAAGAGCTGCCCTCAGGAAGCTTACTGTTCCCTGAGTGGTGGCTCCAAAATCCTGTGTCTACATCCTAATTTCCAGAACCTATAAGTGTGACCTTATGTGGAAAAAAGGTCTTTGTAGTGGTCATTAAGTTAAGGATCTTGAGATGATGAGAACATGTTGGGTTGTCTGTGTGGGCCCTAAATCCAATGACAAGTGTTCTTAAAAAGGTCAAACAGTGGAGACTGACAGAAGAGGTGATGTGATTATGAAGGCAGAGCTTGGAGTGACGCAGCCTCAACTAAGGAATCCCTAAGGGTACCCAAAGCTAAAAGAGTAAAGACCATCTCCTCTTAGCACCTTTAGAGAGCACAACCCTGCCAACACCTTGATTTTGGACTTCAGGCCTCCGGAACAATAAGGGAATAAATTTCTATTGCTATGCACACCACCAACTTTGTGTTACTTTGTTACAGTAGCCTCAGTAAATTAATACATCTGCGACCATTCTCTTATTCTAAACACACATGTATCCTTTCTCATATAAAGGTAATCAGTATGCCTTTCTTCTACATTTGATTGAATATATTCCTTACGTGGTAAATTTCTAATGGAATCCTTTATACTTTAAAGACAGAGTGTAAACTTTTTCCTTAGCAGATGTTGAGCATCTGTAGAGATGTGAATGAATGTTTTGCTGAGAAGAAGGTCCATAGCCATTATATGTACAATAGGGTCTCCATAGGCTCCAAAGAACATTAAGAATTTCTGAGACAGAGTTGGGCAAATGGAAGAATGAGAGGCACCTGAGCTCTGGGAGAAGCAAGAACAAAGACTATAAAAAATAAAAGATGAAGATTCCAGTATTTGGAAGCAGGAATAACCCAGTGCGTCTGGTTAGAAGACTGGAAATCCATGTCTTTAGAAATAAGCTTTGGTTTCCTCATACATGCAGGTGAGGAAGCAGGAGTTACAAAGGTTTCATAAAGGAGACTACAAAACGAGAAGTCCAGACAGCCCCACATCCAAAGGAAAGAGAGTGCTTTCTCTGAATAGAGGGTTAGGAGGTTAGAGAAATTCAGACTTCTGCAGTTGAATCTCGCAGGTGATTGAAAAGGGTATATTCTGTTTCAATGACAAAGTAAAATGTTGTCTCAAGAGTTATTTCTATTATATTGGGGGGGAAAGGGAGAAAAAGCAGGTTACTAAGAGTAAAGAATGGTATGAACTTAAGTCTAACTGTAAAAAGGAAAGGAAGGGACATTTTCTGAGCCCATCTCTATGAAAACCTATGAGATGAGATTTAGAAGATTTGGAATAAGTCTTAGTCAGAATCTTGGCTGCCAGAACCCCAAGCCCCATGTGACAGCTGCTCCACCAAGACCATGCAGACTGCCTCCCAGGTAGTGAATGGGCTAGAATCGCCTGCTTTATTCCTCTATGAAAGTACTTGAGGGGTTGGGCTAAGCATGCAGCGATGAGAGGGAAAAGTGCTGTGAGAGCAGCTCTGCTTCCCAGAAAATTGGAATAGAGTCCATGTGACCCTCCATAACGAAATTACAAAGTGTTTTGATACAAATTACCTCACAGGTGTTTGCAGCTCAGGACAGCCTGCTCCTCTGCCAGTGCTGAGAGGAGCAGGTGAAACAGGAAGCCTGGTTTTCTGCATATAATTTACAATTCTAACCACAAAAAGACATCTATTGGGCTGCACCCTGCAGGCCTGCAAGCCTTGCAATTGCCCGGCCTTGAGAATGAGGAAAGAGCCCGGAGACAGTGACAGAGGCATCAGTGGCTTATTGGGTAGGGGATAGGGGGTCTTACACGTCCAAAACAAAGGGTCCACCGCATCCGGCAGACGGCAGGCAGGACATGGCGGCGATCTTCGCTTCTTGGGGGAGAAGGAGGCCACCATTTATAGGGGGAATTGACGTCAGGTTGGCTCATCACTTACCTGGGAACCCAGCAGCTGGGGCAGGGGGCAAGCATGTAGGCAGTTACTGATTAAGCCCTATGATTCATAGGATTGGATGGTCACGGGAGTGAAGCAGGGACTGGCTGAGCAGGGGACGCACAGAGAGCAAGAGAACAGCCATCTGGAGGGGCTGACCACACGCTCCATCCCCACGCACCCCGCACGGCCCCAACCATCTGGGTCCGCCCCTCTTCCGCAGTACCCCTGGGGTCAGGTGTGGAGAGGTGCACTGCAACCAGATGCCGCAAATGCAGCACACACGCCAGCAGCTGAGGAGTATCCACAGGAAGCCCGGCGCTTATGTCAGGTGTCCACGAAGTCCAGAGCAGGACGACAACAGCGTCTCACTGTCGACCCAGAAATCAGACTCGTTTTCAGTGAGGCCACCACTGCTGCCCAGTAGGAACAGATTCCCTCTGCTCAGACTAGGGACGAAATGTGAGATGTTTAACAGGCACGATACCGGGAAGATCATGACCGTTAAGCGACCTACAAGCAGTAACAGCGTTCTAGATGACACCACCCCTGCCTGTGCTCTTGTCCTGGCCGGCAGCGCCATCCTGTCTGTCCGCCCTCAGTGCCTGCAGCCGGTGCCGAGGCCGGGAGGGGTGGTGTAACAGCAGACCACAGGGTTAACACAGCGGTGCCTTTCTCAGTAGGGCCCGGGTTACTTACCTCAGTAGTCTCGGCTGGGGCCAGGCAGAAGACAGGTGAAACCGGCAAGTCCTTCCTAATCCTGTTGCCCACAGGGTCGCACACTCAAACCACCGGGGGCTTACCTGCCAGTCCCAGGGCCTTTCCGTGGTGGGTTCCTCTGGGCGGAGATCCTGTGGCCAGGGCAGAAGCGAGTTATTGTCCTGACCAATAGCTGGCGGTGGTCCTTCCATGGTCATCAGTTGAACTTGGATGATGTGGACTAACTGCCTCTGGGTTAACACGGCGGAGGCACTGGGACAATTGCTCCTGGGGTGTGGCCCTGTGTTGGGAGCCTCAGTTGTTGTTGAAGTCGCCCATTCCTCCTTTCGATTAGCCCGGCAGCGGTGGGGTCTTAAGGCAGGTGGAAACGCCAGTGTATGGTGTTTTTATCAGCCCATTTCTGAACTTCATGGCCAGTAAAGTGGGTTCCTTGGTCACTCTCAATGTCCATGGGCATCCTGTATAGCGTGCATAGCTGTTTTAGACCACAAAAAGTGGTTTTTCTCGTTGATGACTTGGGTAGGCCTTTTGTAACGTCTCCCACCTGTTGTAAGGCACTGTAGGCCGCATATGGCTGCTGTTCCGTCACACTGTATCCTGGCTCTGCCCCTTCCAGAGCTGGGGCCGGAAGTCCAAGGGCACCTATTGTTTTCCGTTGCCACAAGCCCCAACCAAACCCTTCCAGGTAATTGGCCACGTCCATTTCACAAGCCTGTCCCTGAGTTAATATCCATAAAGCCTCTGTCTGTAACTGTTCAGGAGTGGTGGGTCGGGGGTTTGCTTGTGTTTTGTAGATAATCCAGGTCGTTGCATTTCGTCTGTGTTCACCAGCCACCCCCATGCAGTCAGATGAGCCATAAGCACGGGGCTGGAAATATCGTCAATGTAATGGAAGAGAAAGACATCTCTCATGGCGGTCGGCTGCCACAGGGCCCCGCATGCTAGCGGTCGGCCACTTCCGGGGTACCCCCTCAACTTTCCGTTTCCTGCCCTTAGTTCCTGACATCTTGGTGCTCACAGGAATCTCCCTGGCCTCTTGGCTGACTCGCCAATTGTTGGGCTGCACCAGCAGGACTGCAAGCCTTGTAGTTGCCCAGGCTTGAGACCAAAGAAAGAGCCCAGCAACAGAGACAGAGACATCAGTGGCTTATTGGATAGGAGCTCTTACACATCCAAAGCAAAGGGTCCTGGAGCAACACCCTACCGTGTCTGGCAGATGGCAGACAGGACATGACAACAACCCTCACTACTTGGGGGAGGAGAAGGCTACCATTTATAGGCAGAATTGACATCAGGTTGGCTCATCAGTTACCAGGGAAACCAGCAGCTGGGGCAGGGTGCAAGCACATAGGCAGTTACTGATTAAGCCTTATGATTCAGAGGATTGGATAGTCATGTGAGTGAAGCAGGGACTGGTAGAACAGTGGACGCACAGAGAGCAAGAGAACAGCCATCCTGAGTGGCCTGACCATACAACATCCTTCACAAAACAACCTGGTCCTTGAAATTTTCACAGACTACAGGCTTTCCTGCCACACACCTAGGATATAATTTCCAATAGCTCATTCGCAACTCATTACAATAAATGTTTTAAGAACTCAGGAGAAGCAAAATGCATATATGTATAAAATAAGCCACAATTTCTAAGAATTCTGCTCTTCTTCTCTGAAACAAATACAGTGTTTCTAAAATTTATATGACCAAAACATATCGAGTAAAAAGGGCCTAATTAAGTTTTTTCTTTTTTTGTTTTTCTTTTAGGAAAAATCGTGTTAGAGTCTAAATTCCTCTTTGCAGAGAATTATCAGATCAGCAGAGGAATAAAATGTACTAGCCATTTGGCCATGCAAGTTACATGATGTAGAAGCACATTTTGTAACATGAGTAGTCAATATAGCACAAAACATTCCTTATCACATTACTTCATCCTTCTTATCTCATGTTCTTTGCAAGTAGGCAGCAGCTCGAGAATGGCCTGTGGCACCTTCTACGGTTTGCTGCTCTCAGACCTCCCATCTCTCACCTCATCCATAAAGTCCAGTGATGACTTTCCATGTAGGTCTAACAACAAATGAAAAGAAGGCAGGATTTTTCATTTAACAAACACAGAAATTTCTATGTGTCAGGCATAAATACTACCATTGCTCTTTACAAACATTAATTCATTTAATCCTCAAAAAAACCTATGAGGTAGGTTCTATTTTCATATCCATTTTACAGATGAGGAATCTTGTCACAGAACTAGTAAGAGATGGAGCCAGGATTTAAATGAGTTTGTGCAATCAAACACGGCACCATACCGCCTTAAGTAGCAGTATCATAAATGTGAATGCAGAATTATCAAATAATACTAAATACTCTTAGGTAAATATTTATTAAAAATGAAGACAAAGGGCTTCCCTGGTGGTGCAGTGGTTGAGAGTCCGCCTGCCGATGCAGGGGACACGGGTTCGTGCCCCGGTCAGGGAGGATCTCATGTGCTGTGGAGCGGCTGGACCCATGAGCCATGGCCGCTGAGCCTGCGCATCCGGAGCCTGTGCTCCGCAACGGGAGAGGCCACAACAGTGAGAGGTCCGCGTACCGCAAAAAAAAAAAAAAAAAAAAAAAAAAAATGGAGACAAAAAGTTTAAATAAATAGAGATTTTTAAATGGAGGTAGTTTGTCTAGAATGTTCATGTGCACAAGGTTTTGTCATGATTGCTAAAATTATAGTTTATGAAGCTTTATGGTATATATACAACAGTAGTGTTCGATAACTGATACAAAGATAACCACCACTCAGATCTGCATACATCTTTAAATCATCAGTTAAATTTATTTCCCTGATTATAAAATTAATAAATGTTCATATCTGGAAGATTCAGAAAATCACATGACAAAAAAAATAAAAATCACTCATAATCCCACCATCCAGAAATCATGATTGCTGATGTTTTCATAAATATAGTCTCTAGTCTTTCTATATGTATATTCAACCACCTGGGTATTGACTTACCACTTATTAAATGTGGCTCTTTGTGCCAAAGTGATGCATTATTCAAAGACAAACCATTTACACTTTTTTCAGTACCTCAGTGTATACTAAATATTCTTTAAGGGTTGTAAAAGTCATAAAAGCAATACATTAAGATTACAAACGTACTTTTAGAGTGGAAATATAGTCCCAGTGATACATATGCTAGAGCATTCTTAAGAACTTAAGTATTTAGTCTAATTGAAGTCACAATGGTGATATTTTTCAAAATATGACATTATCATTACATTTTCGGCATTACCAAGGAGCAAGTTTTAGCATCAGTAGGATGAAAACAATGCCGACTTCTTAAATTTGTACACAGAATTAACTGGTGTCACACCTCCATTGATCCATGATTGTCTTCTTAATGAATGGATTTTAAAGTTTCTCTAAGATAGGAAGGAACAAGACCACTGAAATACTGCTTTATGATTATGCTAATACTGCTCAGCATTTGTGAAGTAAACCGTGTCCACAAAGCACGTTATAATTACTAATTCTGAAACACCTTGCTGAGCTAGGTATAGAAGAATTCTTTCATGTAGCCACGAAATGAACGCTATAAATCAACATACTAGGTTGAAATTTTGCAGGGCTACACGCTATGATTTCCAGCATCACAAGTGGCTTAAGGAATGCCTCAACTGAGAATGGACTCCCACTGGTGGCCACAATGTTACAGCTTTGAAGTCAGCTTCCTCTTGACTGTACCAGTAATTCTGCCATATGGATTGTCTAATGGTAGCAAGACCTGTAGAAAAACCACATGGTAAATTCAGAGGCATTAAAACAGACCTACCCTTTTTTCTACAAATCAATATGAAATCAACAACAAAAAACAACTTGCTAAGCAGGAAACTGTATAGGCCCTACAGTAGTTACTTCAAGCAAGGTAATACCTTACTTTTCTGGCAATAGTTGAGACATGAGGCGATTTTCCAGAAAATTAAAGAGTTGTTTGAAAAATTTTAATCATCAGGATATAAATGTTTCTCAAATTCATTACATTTCCCTGCTTTTTAAACAGAGTGTGGTGAACATAATATGGCCTTTGCTTGATGACTCGCTCTGAACGCCAATCATTGTCAATGCTAAATACTGCCGTGCCCTCAGGAACATTTGAAGTCCTCAGGGCTCTTAGCCCAATGCTAAATGGCTCCAGACAGCTGTGCATTTACAGGTCTTCTGTCTTCTCACCCTGTCATTTGTCACTTCTCTGCTGTTCTCAGTGTGTCCTGACTCACTGAGGGCTTCTCATATGTTGCCCTCACTATGTACACACCTGCCGAGTGAGGGCCCGAGAGTGGCTCCGGCCATCCCCAGAGAGTAGACACAGACGTGGGGACAGCTTGTTCAGCCACTCGGGTGCCTTTATGCGGAGCCCTGGCCCAAAGGGACTCGGGCCTTCCTGCCTCCAGGTCTCCAGAGGAAGCTTCGTGTCTTACTTCTTGAGCAAAAGACACTGTGGCCTCAGTCTGCTGGCACACCTTCGAGCTAGGATCACTGCAGGCCCGAGGCATCAGGGGGCTCTGGGAGACCCTCCTCTCTCCATCGGGGCTCCTGAGCTAAGCACTGCTCTAGTCATGATGCCTGACCCTTTCTCTGTTTGGGGCCCATTGGTTTCACCTTTGTTGAACATGGCCAGGTCCCTTTCCTGCCCTTTAGAAAGTAATCAGTCGGGACTTCCCTGGGAATCCACCTGCCAAAGCAGGGGACACGGGTTCGAGCCCTGGTCTGGGAAGATCCCACATGCTACGGAGCGACAAAACCCGTGCGCCACAACTACTGAGCCTGCTCTCTAGAGCCCGCGAGTCACAACTACTGGGCCCGCGCACCACAACTACTGAAGCCCACGTGCTCTGGGGTCCCGTGCTGCAACTACTGAAGCCGGCGTGCCTAGAGCCCGTGCTCAGCAACAAGAGAAGCCACTGCAATGAGAAGCCCGCTCACCGCAACTAGAGAAAGCCCATGTGCAGCAATGAAGACCCAACACAAGAAAAAAAAAAAGTTCTGGAAATGTATAGTGGTAAAAAAAAAAAAAAAGTAATCAGTCAAAAAAGTCTTTACATTCTAATTAACGGCATTCTGGGAATCTACATCCTCTCCTTCCTCTGAAGTAAATAGTGCTGCCTCTCCTTCAGCTGAGTGGACAGCAAGTGGGATCAAGATTGCACTCCTCTTTAACTCAGGGCCCTATACCAGCTACACCTGGCACCCGAGCATGACCTTAGGTACCCAGCACTGCTCCCCAGCCTCCAGCTCCAGCTGTAATGGTACAGAGCCCGATGGAGCCATCAACATAATTTGCAGAACAGAAACAAGGTACCTGGCCAGGGGGGCTGTGACTAATAAGGCCCCTGGATCAGCAGGCCCAGAATGTAGGACCTTTTGGACTCCCTTCATTGGCCTTTATCCACCAAAGGATATGAGCAGCAGGGCCATGGTAATAGACAGTCCCTTCCTATCTCACTCCCCCTACACACTAAAAGCAGCCAATAGAATGGTGTTTTTTTAGCATTCTAGAAGCCCATGGGAAGATGGATCAAATAGAGAAAACCTGCCATTCTGAGAGTGGTCCAGCTGGGGAAGGGACAGTTCTGATCTCCCAGGACTGACCACAGCAGGCTACCTGTTGGGACTTCAGGCTGGCTAGTCAGACACACTGACTTGTTTTTGCATGGCTGAAAACAAGTCAGGGTAAGTGCTTTTTTCAAGGCAAGGTTTCCTTTCAAAAAATGAACTTCCTCATCTTGCCTGCTGTAATTGCAACTACGAACACAAATATCTTCATTTTTTTTTGTGTATATTGTATTCCACTTAAATTGAATACTTAAAAGTTAAAGATGATAGAAGAAAATGAAAATAGAATCTTTCTTTTCCTCCTCATTGCTTCATAATAGAAGAATAATGGAGCTGTGACCTTCTGTGGCAATTTTCAGAGAAGTAGATCTCAAAGCTATTTCCTTGGGCATACCGTTCTTTCTTTGTCTTTTACTCTCTGCAACTTCCAACCTTCCTTTATAAGTATTCATCCACTTCTAGCATGCTCCAGCCTCAGATAGTGAAAGGCCAGAGTCTAAGAGGGCTCTAAACAGTGGCAACTATAAATATTCCAAAAGCAAGAGCTGTTAGGAGTTGTGACAGGGGATAGTATCATCCCAAGTTTATAAAGAGGGGTAAAGAGGGGTAAAGACTGGGTGGGGGGAAACGTGCTTTAAATATGTTTGAAGTTCTCTTACCTCTTCCCTGTTGATCAGTCCCATTTGGGACATGTCTATGGTAAAGTAGTGAATATTTGGCAGGCTGATTTCCATAGCTTCTATCTGAAATCCACAACAATATGCATTACATGGGGAAACTGTGAATCTGTCTCTGTTACTCCTTCCCCACAACTACCCACTAGCTCATTACTCAGATTCTACCTGTCTCTGAGATGTTCCTCTGATGTTCCCCTACTGCTTGACACAGTTCTCTCCTGCTAGTACTATTATTAAATGATGGACCCACTCTTCTCTCTATGTATGAAATCCATTTGGGTCAGAAACCCGGGACATGTGCAGCATCCAACTGGCCTCCTGGTGCTGGCTCGTCAACCTCTTAAATTCCCTCTCCATCCATTCCCTCCTCTCCAGGCTTGTCCCTAACATTTGCAGGCTCTGGAGTAAGAGTATAATTGGACATCCCCATACCAAATGTTTAAAGATTTAAAAGTTATGAATCAAGCTAAAATACTTTCAAGTGAAATATATTCTGTCCCTCTAACTTGACAAATATTCCTTCATCGCAATCTGCAAGGTCAGTATCGAATTTAAAATTCTCTGATTCCTTGCAGCATCATGCCAGGACCTGGCATCATGGGAAGAGCCAGCCCTCAGCCCTGGCCGTCCCATCTTCTCTCTTGGACTCATGTGGGTGGTTACCCCAGCTTGCATGTCAAGGCCCATTCATACCTCTAGCAAACATCTGCCCCTTTTCTCACTCTCGGGCTTAAGGGTACACTGATGGCATGACCTGCACTCTAGGGGATAGATCTGGGGAACAGGCTTGCACAGGTTCTGGGAGTAGTCTCAGGGTTATTTGGGCAGGACATTCTGGGATGTAAACATCCAGAGAATGGTCTAGAAGGGGAAGCACGGGCTCCTGAAGTGTTTGTTGCCTTGGTCCCACCAACTCCTCATCCAGCGGAGAGAGGCATAGCTAGAGGAGGGCTTGGAGGGGGAGTGTGGGCCGTGGCAGGAGTCCCTTGTGCCCAGGTCTAAGGATGGCACTGTTCCTCTCCATCCCATCATGGCCTTAGTTCACATCCTCATTGCCAGTTTTCTGCAACAGCCTCCCAACAGGTCTCCTTGTCTATGGCCCACCATCCCTTTAATCTATCACATGTCTTTCAGAGTGGTCTTTCTAGAGTGCAAATCTGGTAGCGCCACACCTTGCTTAGATCCCTCAGTGGCTCCCAAGAGTTTTCAGGGTAAAATACAGACTCTACAGAGAAGCCCACAAAGGGCTTCCCAGTCTGCTTCCCAACTCATCTCTAGGCACGTGGAAAGACTTTCGCTCCTGGAGCTTCACTTGTGGCACAGCCTCAGCAGTAAATGACTGTTCCATGCTGACTCCTGTCTCCATCCCTACCCGCTCCCTCACCCTTGAGTATGAACTCAGATAACCCCTACCTGTCCCTTAAGACTCAGCTCAAATACCTCTTCCTCCAGAAAGCCTGGCTTGCACTATCCCCTACACTGGAGTTAAGTGACTTCCTCTGAATTTCCATAATATTCTATTCTCTATTGAACTGTAAGTTTAATTATTTTCTTCTTTCACTTAATGATGAACTCTTTGAGGGTAGGGAGGATGTTTAATTTATCTCTGATTTCCTCAAGTGCTGACAGAGACATAATAACCATTCAATAATATCGAATGGATGGATGGATGAAATCTCTCTGCATTTATCCTTCATTCTCTGGCTCTCCTGAAACATAGACCCTTGGGATAATTACCCCTCCTTCAGGGCATTTGAGTGTCCTAAATTGTAGCAGGTTGAAGAGACTCAGAATTTTCAACAAAACTAAAAAACTACAGCAGTGGCCTGTGTTTTCAGGTCAGACAGATTTTTACATTTTTTTATTCTCTTCTCACTTTCTATAACAAGCTTTTGAGCAACAACAGATGTCATTTTTCATGTGTCTTCCACTTTCTTATTTTAACTCTCTTTCTCAGAGCTGACAGGAGACACAAGTTCTCTCAGTCCTCGGAATGGCAAGTGACAAAACCTACCTCAGGAACCTGGTTCAGGGAGAGCACCTGGATGTCATAGAGGGTCTTCTGGATAGAGGGCGAGTACTCGCCTTTGTCATAGGGTCCAGCAAATTTCTTCAGGACAACGTCCCTAACAGTGTCCCTAAAACACAGAAAAGAGAACTGAGGGCCCTCACAGGGTGGTCTTTGGGGAACGTATTATGAAGCTAAGAAGCGGTACCCTCTCTGTCTCCCCGAAAACAATTTTATTGCTGGTTTTAGAGAGGATTAATATCCTATAATGCCAAAAAGAAAAAAAAAAAAAAAACACCCTAACTTCCCATTTCCCTACGCACACACACACCAGTCAATAAATCTATTGAGCCTAACTAGGTTATCTTCATAATCTGGCACCAGGGCCCAGTGGGCCTTCCAGGGTAAGTTTCCCTCCATGCTGGAAGAATTTTTGAAGAGGACTTCCTAGTATTCTAATCTGCTTGGCTTGGCCCGTTGCTTGAATTGCTGCATTTTCAGGGGTGTTGCCGTGTCAGGCTGTGTGCTAAGTATTTTATGTAATTACTTCATTAAATTCTCTCAATATACCTGAGGCAGGTACTATTATTATCTCCAGTTTAGAGATGAGGAATCTGAGCTAAAAGGTAAATGATCTACTCAGTCCCCCTCCTTAGTGGGAGGCCCAGCTTGTACCCCGACTGGCTCAATTTCGTGCTCTTTTCAACATAAATACATCAGACTGCTGCCCATGGGGAACACTTGAAAAAAGGAGAAAAAAAGATTGAGGTGAGGTTCTCTTCAAGCATTTCCAACCTATCACATAATAAAAGGAGCAGAGTAACACTCTGCCCGTGGGAGGAAGCTACCAGGGGGCAGATTCCAGCTTATCACAGGGTAGAAGTTTCTAACAATTAGAGCTTCAGCAAAGGAATGAGATACCTGCTCAAAAAGCAAACTGGGATTCAGAGGCCTAATCACTGCTTGTTGAGGATGTTAAAATAAGAGTCATACCTTACAATGCTAAAGCATTTATCATTTATAAAATGCTTCTGTAACTTCATCTCATTTTGAGTTTAGCCTAGGGTGGCCGCTTGTCCCAGTTTGCCTGGGACCAAGGGGTTTCCTAGGACATAGGACCTTCAGTGTTAAAATGAGGAAAGTCCTTGACAAACTGGGACAAGTCGGTCAGCCTGGTTTAGCCCTCTCTGCATCTGCCATGAAGTAACAAGGCCATTATCCTCATTTGATCCCGTGTTTCTTAAAGTGTGGCCTTTGGTCCAGCAACATGAGCATCACCTGGGAGTTTGTTAGAAATGCACGTTCTCAGGCCCATTCCGGGCCATAGAATTAGAACCTTTGGGGTTGGGCTCAGTGATCTGCAGTTTAATAAGCCCTCCAGGTGATTCTGGTACACAATCATGTTTGAGTACTACTGATTTAGTCAATTAAAAAACAGAGGATCAGGGAAATCAGGTGGTCTGCTCAAGGTCATCATAGCTAATAGCATCTTAGCTAATAGTGCAGATTTACTAACTCAAAGTAAGACCAGTATTCTTCCTGTTATCCATCAGAAGGGATGTCTTACAATGGGGAGGCGGAATTGAATGGCTTCCGAGTTTCCCTTTCAGATGGAAGACTCCATGAACTCTGGGCCCCTGGAAAAGAGGGCGGACACTACCTCCACCAGCGCCAGGCCCTAGCACTCGTTCATACCAGGTGGCCTCAAAGTCCACGTCTCTGCCCTGGTGGTAGCGCCACTTGCAGTACACTTGGGTGGCAAAGCACCGGTCCTTCACCTCAGGGAGGGTGGTGAACTGGTCCCTGATGAATCCTTCAAATCCGGACTGGGTTGTTTTCAAGACTTTGAGGTCTTTGATTCCAGAATTAATGACTGGAGGTCCTGTTTTACGTCAAAAGGTAAGAGGGGATGAGGTCATAAAGAAAACAGTGCCTTCTTACTGCCTAGCCCTGAGGATCCTGGTCATTAAAACGTGGCACACTACATTTGTACAAAGAGCTACATCACTGCCTGTGTTTTCTCTCTCCCTGTCTCCTCTGAAGTCCACATGATGAAGACGGTGTGCCTTTCCCTCTCTCTGAATTCCACAACTCCCTGCCTTCTCATGCCCTAGGAGAACTTATGGTCAGAGACTAAACGTCCATGCTGTGTTGAAGCCCACAGGAACAAATATCTTTTTCTCAGCTATGTGCAGAGGTATCTTCTAGGCCAATTACCTTCCACATTTTGAGCTCCATCTCATGCAGCAGGCAGTCATGCTGGAATGAGTTAATAAACTCAAAAGCAGCTCCTCTGTCTGCTCTTGTGACACCCTTTACTGGGGGTGGTCCTCATGTGGATTGTCTACACTGCTGATGGCTCCAATCACCACCAGACCCCTCAGTTCCCTTGTGTTTATGAACTCAGCAACACCAGAAATTTTCATGAATAGGTAGCATCGTGGGCCTGGATGAGCCTAAATAGAGACTGGGAAGATGAGGTCAGTGACCCATGAGGTATAGATTGCCTATGTGGATACTCATAAAGGCCTTTGTTTTTTGGCTGAACTGAGAAGGCACAAAGTTGCCTTGTGGGGACCTGGGCGGGGTGGGCAGAGTTGAAAACAATGGAGGAGATGACATGGCTCTCCGGCCGTCCCTATATTACCTCATGAGGTGCATCAGGGAGGTGGAGGGGAGAGAGGCATAATCAATCTGAAAAAGCTGTTTACTTATGCCTGGCAGTTCTAGGTCAGGGCCCAGATGACACGTAGGGTACCGAGTTAGTGAGGGGAAGATTCTCTCTTTCTTTTTCTATGTGGAACACACTGTAGTTCCAGCAGTTTGGTGAAGCCTGAAGAACACATGGCACCAGGTGACACGCTGGGAAGCCCCAGGGTACAATGTCTGTGGAAAGCAGCCTTCTTCCCAAGGAGGAGTGGCAACTGGCACAGCAAATGCTAGGCAGAGCCAGTGAGGCAGCTGTTGTACTCAGTGGATGCAAACTTCTCCCTGAGCACGTGTGAGACAGCCCTCCAGGCTGGGAGAAGGTAGGAAAGTTTGGCTGGAGAGGTACAGCAGTTTTGTAATGAGAGAGCAACAAGGTCAGGGAAATTCGGGAATTAACTTCACCATGGCCTTATTTGTATGTGCAGGCTGGTGAGGCCAGGACACTCAGGGGGCACTTGGGTACAAACTCCCAAAAGCATAGTCAAGGCAGAATGACTTAGATCACCTCTTTTCAGTCTTGAAATTAGTCCAGACTAGTATCTATGCTTTTTGACCTGTTGAATCTTAAGCCAAGAGCTGGAGGTATCAGGCATCACTATGTTATACATGGTCTTAGTTGAAGAATAAGAATGTAACCCACAATCCTCAATTAAAATCCAGGGCAGCTCTTAATAATCCAATGGTTTACATCATCCTGTGTGATTTCTATTGCTGTGGTTAACTCAGGAGTTGTGGACTTTCAGAAGTAGGTAAATAATGACTATATTTTGATATTTTCCCAACCACATGTGTGTACCTGCCAGAGAGAGCAGTGGCCATAGTTAGTGGTAGATTTGCTGATTAAATATGTGCTGATAAAATAAGGTGTTCTGGTCACAGTGTTCTAGGATAATGTGGTAAGAGAGAAAATGGTATTTTCTCAATTGGAAAATACTGAAGTTCTCATTGGAAGCTATATCTGAATCAGGATCAAGAGAAAGATACCAGCAATGATTTCATGCCTTAGGTTGGCTGGGTTTATCAGATTCTAAGTGTTATCAAGACACGATTCTGGGGGCTTCCCTGGTGGCGCAATGGTTGAGAGTCCACCTGCCGATGCAGGGAACACGGGTTCGTGCCCCGGTCCAGGAGGATCCCACATGCCGCGGAGCGGCTGGGACCGTGAGCTATGGCCGCTGAGCCTGCGCGTCCGGAGCCTGTGCTCCGCAACGGGAGAGGCCACAACAGTGAGAGGCCCGCGTACCGCAAAAAAAAAAAAAAAAAAAAAAAAAAGACACGATTCTGCAAAATCAGCATTTCTAACAGTGTACAGCTGACCCAAGTGAGGCTTAAGTCTCAGACCCAAGAGAATTGCAGAAGCGATCAATAAGTATCCGTTAAATGAATGAATGAGTGCAGTAAAATTGACTCACCTTAACAACTTAGCCTTACAACTTAGTGTCTTTTTCTTCTAGACAGTTCTCCTCCATCAATCTTTACCATTTCCCTTCCTGATCTGCCCCCTCCCCTCAACCCTCACACACAGACAGTGTGACAGGGGGAGAAGGGGAGGGCATCAACACTGAATGAGAAGGTCCTGACCGCCAGCATGCGTTCTAGTCGTATGGCTAGACACTGGCAGAGGTGGAGTTTGAACTCAGCACCCCATTACGAGATTTCATGCTTTTCTTCCCCCTTTTTGGATCACTCCCCATCCTCAAAATGTTTCCTCCTTCCTTTAACTCTCTCTTCCCATTTCTGTAATAAAAGAGGACTTTCCAAGAGACAAGAAAGTTGCCACCGCCATTCCGCAATGTGCATTCAGGGCTCAGACAGAGCCCCCAGTTGAAAAATATCATCCCCGTTGGTTTGAAATGAAGATTGAAGCATCACTTTTAGAAATGACCCCATGTGTCTTGAAAAATTTTATCATTTTAAAATTTCCTATTGAAATACCAAGACCCCTTAGAGGAGTGACTCCTTAAGCCTTTATAAACTAATATCATAATTTACTTCCAACAGTAATCCCTTCTAGAAAAAAAAAATCCTATAGAAATGAAACTTGAATTTGTAATCAGAAGTGGGGTTAGAACAAGTAGTGGGAATCCTCGAAGGGGGATAAAGAGAAGTCAAGGGAAACCAAAGGCAAACTTTATCTATTTCTGCTTTTCCTATACAGCTGGCCTTCATCACCAGCATCTATGTGAGCCAACCAGACTTTGAATCCTCAGTTGTCTCAATCATAAAAGGATTTCCAGATGCAGGGTTACATATGTTTGAGTCCACAGTCTTGGGACTCAGGTTCCTTGAATTCAGCCTCAGTACTCTCCATGCCTCTCCTCCCCTATTTATGGGCAGTATTTCCTTGATAGAATGACTTAACCTCTCTCTACCTTAATTTTCTCATCTGCAGGAGATGACAATCATAACTATTTCCTAGAGATGATAGATGTCTAAGATGATACACATAAAGGACTTAGTAACTTAGTAAAATGGCTGTCCAGGAGGAAATGCTCTATAAAATTATTATGATGATTTTTGCCCTAATTGACCTTTTCTTATTGACATCAACTCCCTGTAAATACTTCCCATGTTTCACAAAGGTTCATTGGGTTCTGAAAACTCCTTCTGACATGCCATCCCTATCCACCTCCAGCCCTGTGCTGAAATCTATTGATCTTTGGGGAGTGTCAGTCTGCTAGGCAACTTTGAAATGATCTACTTTCTTGCTAGAATCTGAAAATGGAGAAAGCAGTTGCATTTTCCAATGTGTTGTGACCTCAGTTTCACGTGGAATAAAACATCTCACGTTCTCAAAGACAGTTCACTACTGCCACAGTTTAGGCAGAACGCAAAACATCTACTCTGGTGTGCTCATCATTCTATGAACAACGACAAAAACCTATTCTCTTTGAATTTGAAAAATACATTTTCTTGGCACGCATCAGACACCCTGGATGAAATCTGGGAGCTTATTTTATCTTCTCTGTTGGCGGTGCCCCAGCTTTCTGAACACTGGTAGGAACCTGAGCCTTTCAAATTCATGGGCCCATCAACTAAAAATACGATGCTTCACACACTCTTAAAAAGATTCCAGTTTAGACTAACAAGAAGTAATTCAACCCAAAAGACTGTCCTTTTCTAGGTTACTTCCTATGAAACCACTTAATCAGCTCTTTTTTGCCTTTCTGCCATGGTTATGGAGTAACGCAAAAGGAAGATTTTCACATTTTACTTTGCTAGAACATAATCTTTTCTAACTTTCAGTGTCCTCCTACACACTTAACAGATTGTGGTTTATCTCTCAGAGAAGCATACATCCTACCCCTTCAGGTCTCTAAGGAACTGCAAATTAATAGAAACTAAGCCTGATTCCTTACCTACGCATCAGGTGTCACAAAGCACAAAGCTTTACCGAGCCAAGAAAAAAAAATCCTGTCATGAAGGGGGTAATTGCTTCCACACTTAACACCTCCAAAAAGGACACAAATAGCTAAAAGGAGGATATTTTAAAACTATATTAAATCATTCTAGTAGAAAACCTCAAATGTGTAAAGTGCTAGAAAAAGTGAAGATCAATTAAATATCATTTGCCTTTGAGAGTCCATTTAGCTCATGGAGGCAGGTTGAAAGCTCCCTGTATGCAATTCTGGATGGGGAGAGATGATGTCACCCAGATGGAAGGAAGTTAACTGGGTTTTTGTACAATGAGGTGATGATCAAGATGATTTTTAAAAATCTTGTGCTTGCCAAGAACTTTTATTTTGGAATAACTGAAGAGTGTCTTAGTCTTGATATCAAAATGACACAAGCAGCCTTCTTGGCAGTGGCCATCTCTGTCCTGAGTCTCCCACTTTCCCCATCTCACTTCTTCCATCTGCCCTGCTTGACACCTCTTAAATCTCTTCTCCTCCAGGACTTTAGTTTTATCAATCCCCTTCCTAAAATCTTCCTCCTACCCCTACTAGTCTCCATGTCAATAGATTTCTTTTTTCACCACTACAGGACTGTATCTCTTATTTGAAACCTCTTCTCTATTTTCCGTTCCTCTATTTGGTTATGCTTGAGTTGGATTTTTATAATTAGTGTCAGATTGGGAGAAATTTGATGCTTAAAGAATTATGAATTATAATTCTAATTGTGTGTGTGTTGGGGGGGGCGGGTGTTGGGGAGATTCTCTGCTTAGTTCAACTAGTTTAAATTAGTGACTCAACCATCCCAGCGACTTCAAGGCTTGGCTAAGCTTGTAGTTCACAGAGACTCACAGAGAAACAGTTTGGAAGATCGAGGTTCCATATAACACCTACATCAACAGCCTGTACCGCACATGCAGAGCCTAGCTCTCCTCTCGGAGCTGGGGAAGTCACAAAAATAACACCAGCCCTCATCCCTTTGGTGAAAAAATTTCTCTCTCTCTTCCAGATTCTCCCATGGAACTAGCAGACTTTGAAACAGCTAAAAGAACACTTAATGATGTAGCTTAAAAAGATACCCTAGGAAAAAATAGTGTAATGGGAGTTTTATAGCAATTCTCAGGGCTTAAAGTGGGTGCTTCAGATTCAGTAGGCTTTCTATAAATGTTTGTTCAATTAATAAGAATGAATCCAGTCCACCAGGAGAAACCCAGTTACATATCCTGCTGGGAAAATTTGCAGGCTGAATGGGTGATTAAGTACATGTGTTTGAGGGGGCAGAATTCTCACTATCCTAGCCAGCCCCCCACAAAAAGCCCTACTTAGAGGTTTGTAACAACAGCCTTCAGCGTGTGAATTGGGGGGTGTGTGTTTGTGTAAGATGATTATTTTCTTTCGTTAAGCCTATGCAAGGGCATTTCTCATGACAGTGATTGTACACTGAATCACCTCATGCTATCTGCAGTTTTAGCTCCTGGAAAATAAGCAAATTAAGAATTAAACTTTGTTACCAAAAAAAAGACGGCATAGACCCCTACTCTCCAAAGAGGGACAGAGTACAAATGTCATCTTCAAATAGACAACACAGGAAGATACACACACTCAGGAACGTGTGCACACATACCGCACACACCCAAGGCAGCAGATGCCTCTTTCCCTGCTGACCCCTGCCAGCCCCCACATGCTATGGAAGGGGGGAGGTGCTGGACTCCAGGCAAGTCAAGCTGGAGCTCTGGGAACACTGCCACAGTGATCACAACACCCTGAAGTTTTCTGCAGAAAGAAAAAGCTTTGGCCTGATTCTGTTGATTAGTTTCCTCCCCGTAGCAGCCAGGTGACTAGAATTCAGGCTGATGATAGCTCCTGGTAATTCCTGGAAAGAACAAGGGTGTGAAGAGCAGCCTGTTTTCTTCCTATGATCAGCTGAGCCCTATATTTGGCCACTGCACTTCCACCTCCAGGGGTCTGCTAAATATTCTTGCAGAGGGAGGTCACCAACGATGCCTACTTGCCAAACTGCACACTCTCTTCAGTCTTCTTTTAAACCAAACTTCTTAACCTTCCTGTGGCAGAGACCACTAGCAGGTCCTCTTCCTCCTGGGTCCCCGGCTAGACTACATTTCCTGGCCTTCCTTGCAGTTAGGTGTGGCTGTGTGGTTGGGTCCTCTTCATTTGATGTGCTCTGTGCTACTTCAGGCCTTGAGCAGTTTCGCCTCCTCCTTTTTTTCTTGAAGGTCTTTTCTTCTCCTCGTTGTCTGGTATGTGGAATCTACTCTGAAGGTGATCCCAGAAAGTGAGGATCAAAACTGTCTGGTTGCATCAACCTGGATTCCTGAATAACTTCCTGGAGAGGAGCATCCTCCAACACACACACACGCACACACACACACGCACACACACACACACTGAACTTGACTTTTACAAAAAGCTGTAAACTTCATGTGTGAAGCCACTACATATAAGCCTACTTATTATGCATTCTATTATCTCAATAACTATCCCTCATTTCTTGAAATGTATTTTCCCTTTGCTTCCATGGCACCACTGTCTCCAAGCCTCCGCCTGTCCCTCTGACCATTCTTCTCTCTCACTCTTTAAACTGTCCAACACTTGAACTGCGGAATTTTTCCCCAGGCCCTCTCATCTTTCCTCTTCTCACTTTATATGTTTTTCTGGATTGTTCCTTCTTCCCCATGGCTTCACCAACCAATTTGGAAATAGATTGGTCTCCAAATCCATCCCTTATTCCCAAACTTACCAGCTTCCTCTGGAAACTTCCTCATTATATGTATTATTCTTAGTCAACACCCACAAGCCCCTGACTTTAGGATAACTTTAACCCCTCCTTCTCGCTAACCTTCCATCCTTACGCAAATACTCAGACTTATAAGCATACTTCAGAAATGCCTCACATAATGTCTCTCCCCAACCTCTGTATAGTCTTTTCATCTCTACCTCTTCTGCCTTAGTTCAGACTCCATCATTTCTTCATCTCTGCAACAAGTCTCCAAATGTCTCACTACTGCCTGCTTCTCCAGCCAGTTTACCATAACCTTGGTCAGAATTACTAAACAGTACACACATACACATAAAGACCTTTCCTGGATCTCTATTATCATTCAAAATAATAATAATAACAGCTTTCTTTCAAGGAGTGCTTCTTATGTGCCAGGTACTGTGCTAAATGTTAAATTAACATTTATCTCCTTTCATTCTCTGGGTAATTGCTGAGGTAGGCACTGTTATTCTCATGTTAGAAATAAAAAAAACAAACACTGAAGTAGTATATTTAATGTGCTCACAGTCACAAAGTTATTAAGTAGAGAAGCTCAAATTCAAAAACAGTTCAGTATTCATAGAATAAAGTTAGGAAATCATCCACATGCAATGCTAGTAGGGAGGTTAAAAGACAAAAGTAGTCAATTCATTTGTATCCATGATAAGCAGTTAAGGGATACACAGAACAATTAGATGTAAAATATAATATCAAAAATAGTAATCATGAAGGGAGCAGAGTACAAATGCAAGGTATCTATATAGAGAGAGATTGCTATACAAAAACCTCATGGTAAACACAAAACAAAAATACCCACAAAAAAGAAAAAGAAATCCAAACATAATACTAAAGATAGTCATCAAATCACAAGAGAAGGGAACAAAAGAAGAAAGGGGAAAAAAGAAGAACTACCAAAACAAATCCAAAACATTAACAAAATGACAATAGGAACATACATATTGATAATTATCCTAAACATAAATGGACTAAATGGGTCAACCAAAAGACATAGACTGGTTAATGGATAAAAAAGCAGCATCCATATATGTGCTGCCTACAAGAGACTCACTTCAGACCTAGAGACACACCAGACTGAAAGTGAGGGGATAGAAAAAGGTATTCCATGCAAATGGAAATCAAAAGAAAGCTGAAGTAACAATACTTATATCAGACAAAATAGACTTTAAAATAAAGACTGTCACAAGAGACAAAGGACACTCCATAATAATCAAAGGATCAATCCGAAAAGAAGATATAACAATTGTAAATATATATGCACCCAACATGGGAGCACCTTAATATATATGGCAAATGTTAACAGACATAAAAGGAGAAATTGACAGTAACATAATAATAGTGGGGGACATTAGCTCTCCATTACATCAATGGACAGATCATCCAGATAGAAAATCAATAAGGAAACACAGATCTTAAATGATACATTAGATCAGCTGGCCTTACTTGATATTTATAGAACATTCCATCTGAAAGCAGCAGAATACACATTCTTTTCAAGTGCAGATGGAACATTCTCCAGGATAGATCACACACTGAGCAACAAAGCAAGCCTTGGTAAATTTAAGAAAATTGAAACCATATCAAGATCTTTTCCAACCGCAGCACTATGAGGCTAGAAATCAACTACAAGAAAAAAATTGCAAAAAAACACAAACACGTGGAGGCTAAACAATATGTTGCTAAACAGCCAATGGATCACTGAAGAAGTCAAAGAGGAAATCAAAAAATACCTAGAGACAAGTGAAAATGAAAACACAATGATCCAAAACCTATGGGACACAGAAAAAGCAGTTCTAAGAGGGACGTTTATAGCAATACAAGCTTACCTCAGGAAACAAGAAAAATCTCAAATAAACAACCTAATCCTATGCATAAAGCAACTAGAGAAAGAATAATAAACAAAACCCAAAGTTAGTGTAAGGAAAGAAATCATAAAGATCAGAGCAGAAATAAATGAAATAGAGACAAAAGAAAAAATAGAAAAGATCAATGAAACTAAAACTGGTTCCTTGAAAAGATAAACAAAATTGATAAACCTTTACCCAGACTCATGAAGAAAAAAAGATAGAGGGCCCAAATCAAAATCAGAAATGAAGAAGGAGAAGTTACAACTGACACCACAGAAATACAATATGTCAATAAATTGGACAACCTAGAAGAAATGGACGAATTCTTAGAAAGGTACAATCTCCCAAGACCGAACCAGGGAGAAATAGAAAATATGCACAGGACAATTAATAGTAGTGAAATGGAATCAGTAATTTAAAAACTCTCAATGAATAAAATTGCTGGACCAGATGGCATCACAGGTGAATTCTATGAAACATTTAGAGAAGAGTTAACACCTACCCTTCTGAAACTATTCCAAAAAATTGCAGAGGAAGGAACACTTCCAAATTCGTTCCATAAGGCCACCATCACACTGATACCAAAACCAGACAAAGATACCACAAAAAAAGAAAATTGTAGGTCAATAACACTGATGAACATAAATGCCAAAATCTTCAACAAAATACTAGCAAACTGAATCCAACAGTACATTAAAAGGCTCATACAACATCAAGTGGGATTTATCCCAGGGATGCAAGGACTTTTCAAAATCCACAAATCCATCAGTGTGATACACCACATTAACAAATTGAAGAATAAAAACCATATGGTCATCTCAATTGATGCAGAAAAAGCTTTTGATAAAATTCAACATCCATTTATGATAAAAACTCTCCAGAAAGTGAGCATAGAGAGAACATACTTCAACATAATAAAGGCCATATATGACAAACCCACAGCTAACATCATACTCAATGGTGAGAAGCTGAAAGCATTTCCTCTAAGATCAGGAACAAGACAAGGATGCTCACTCTAGCCACTTTTATTCAACATAGTTCTGGAAGTCCTAGCCACAGAAATCAGAGAAGCAAAATAAATGAAAGGAATCCAAATTGGAAAAGAAGTAAAACTGTCACTGTTTGCTGATGACATGATGCTATACATAGAACATCCTAAAGATGCTGCCAGAAAACTACTAAGCTCATCAATGAGTTTGGTAAAGTTGCTGGATACAAAATTAATACACAGAAATCTGTTGCATTTCTATACACTAACAATGAAAGATCGGAAAGAGAAATTAAGGAACAATCCCATTTACCATCGCATCAAAAGGAATAAAATACCTAGAAATAAACCTACCTAAGGAGGCAGAAGACCTGTACTCCAAAAACTGTAAGACACTGATGAAAGAACTTCAAGATGACACAAACAGATGGAAACATATACCATGTTCTTGGATTGGAAGAATCAATATTGTTAAGATGACCATACTACCCAAGGCAATCTACAGATTCAATACAATCCCTATCAAATTACCAATGGCATTTTTCACAGAAATAGAGCAAAAAAAATTTTAATTCGTATGGAAACACAAAGACCCTGAATAGCAAAAGCAATCTTGAGAAAGAAGAACAGAGCTGGAGACATCATGCTCCCTGACTTCAGACTATACTACAAAGCTACAGTAATCAAAACAGTATGGTACTAGCACAAGAACAGACATATAGATCAATGTTACAGGATAGAAAGCCCAGAAATAAACCCATGCACTTATGGTCAATTAATCTATGACAAAGAGGCAAGAATTTACAATGGAGAAAAGACAGTCTCTTCAATAAGTGGTGCTGGGAAAAGAGGACAGCTACATGTAAAAGAATGAACATAGAACATTCTCTAATACCATATACAAAAATAAACTCAAAATGGATTAAAGACATAAATGTAAGACTGGATAGTATAAAACTCCTAGAGGAAAACATTGGCAGAACACTGTTTGACATAAATCGCAGAAATACTTTTATGGATTCATCTCCTAGAGTAATAGAAATAAAACCAGAAATAAACAAATGGGACCTAACTAAACTTAAAAGTTTTGCATAGCAAAAGAAACCATAAACAAAATGAATAGACAACCTATGGACTGGGAGAAAATATTTGCAAACAATGCTACTGACGAGGGATTAATTTCCAAAATGTACAAACAGCTCATACAGCTTAATATCAAAAAAACAAAGAACCCAATGAAAAAAATGGGCAGAAGACCTAATAGACATTTCTCCAGAGAAGACATACAAATGGCCAACAGGCACTTGAACAGATGCTCAATATTGCTAATTATTAGAGAAATGCAAATCAAAACTACAATGAGGTATCACTCTCACAGGTCAGAATGGCCATTATTAAAATGTCTATTAATACTAAAAGCTGGAGAGGGTGTGGAGAAAAAGGAACCTTCCTGCACTGTTGGTGGGAATGTAATTTAGTGCAGCCACTATGGAGAACAGTATGGAGGTTCCTTAAAAAACTAAAAATACTAAAAATAGAGTTAATCATATGATTCTGCAATCCCACTCCCGGGCATGTATCCAGAGAAAATTCTGATTTGAAAAGATACATGCATCCCAATGTTCACAGCCACACTGTTTACAGTAGCCAAGACATGGAAGCAACTTAAATGTCCATCAACAGATGAATGTATAAAGAATATTACTCAGCCATAAAAAAGTGTGAAATAATGACATCTGCAGCAATATGGATGGACCTAGAGATTATCATATTAAGTGAAGTAAATCAGATAAAGACAAATATCATATGATATCACTTACATGTGGAATCTAAAAAAAAATGATACAAATGGACTTATTTACAAAATAGAAATAGACCCACAGAAATAGAAAACAAACTTATGGTTACCAAAGGGGATAGAAGGAGTTGCGGGGGAGATAAATTGGGAATTTGGGATTAACATATACACACCACTATATATAAAATAAATAAACAACAAGGACCTACTGTGTAGTACATGGAACTATATTCAGTATCTTGTAATAATCTCTAGTGGAAAAGAATCTGAAAAAGAATATATATATATACATATACAAGTATGTATGTGTGTGTGTGTGTATAACTGAATCACTTTACTGTACTTTAATACTAAAAGCTGGAGAGGGTGTGGAGAAAAAGGAACCTTCCTGCACTGTTGGTGGGAATGTAATTTAGTGCAGCCACTATGGAGAACAGTATGGAGGTTCCTTAAAAAACTAAAAATACTAAAAATAGAGTTAATCATATGATTCTGCAATCCCACTCCCGGGCATGTATCCAGAGAAAATTCTGATTTGAAAAGATACATGCATCCCAATGTTCACAGCCACACTGTTTACAGTAGCCAAGACATGGAAGCAACTTAAATGTCCATCAACAGATGAATGTATAAAGAATATTACTCAGCCATAAAAAAGTGTGAAATAATGACATCTGCAGCAATATGGATGGACCTAGAGATTATCATATTAAGTGAAGTAAATCAGATAAAGACAAATATCATATGATATCACTTACATGTGGAATCTAAAAAAAAATGATACAAATGGACTTATTTACAAAATAGAAATAGACCCACAGAAATAGAAAACAAACTTATGGTTACCAAAGGGGATAGAAGGAGTTGCGGGGGAGATAAATTGGGAATTTGGGATTAACATATACACACCACTATATATAAAATAAATAAACAACAAGGACCTACTGTGTAGTACATGGAACTATATTCAGTATCTTGTAATAATCTCTAGTGGAAAAGAATCTGAAAAAGAATATATATATATACATATACAAGTATGTATGTGTGTGTGTGTGTATAACTGAATCACTTTACTGTACACCTGAAACTAATACAACATTGTAAATTAACTATATTTCAATTTAAAAAAAGGTTTAAAAAATCTGTTAATAAAAATAGCAAAGCAGGAAAAAAAAAACAAAATGAAAAGTCTAGTCTGACAAGACGTATGGACTTAACTACCATGCAAAAACTGCCTCCTAGTTACACCAATTTTTTTTTTTTTTTTTTTTTTGGCCATGCTGCACGGCTTGCAAGATCTTAGTCCCCTGACCAGAGATCAAACCCGGGCCCTCAACAGTGAAAGTGCAGAGTCCTAACCACTGGACCGCCAGGAATTCCCTAGTTAGGCCAATCTTGCTAGTATGGCACATTAGGCCCAAACCAAGCTCTTCATCCTCATCTCTGCTCCTTACATTCTAAAAATTGAACCCTTCAACCGTTGCTCAAATTCTTTGCCCTTTCAACACTAAAATCATTTGCCTAGTATGGTGATCTACATAAGGCAGATGCTCAAAATATTTGTTTCCCTCTTCCACTCTTTATGACTCCTACCCATGTACATTCTGTTTCTTCTGCCTGTAATTTCCTTTCCCCTTTCTATGTCCAGCACATTCTGAATCATTTTTCAAAAGTCAGTTGGAATATTTCCTCCTCCCCCATCAAGCCTTCCAGACTGCCCTAGGAAGAGTTAGTTTTCTGCACCTCTTTACTCCCATAGCATACCTTTAATTCCTTCATAGTGGTCTTTAGCCCCTCATATTGCAATAAATCTATTTACAAGTCTATCTCCTACTATTCATCTACTGTGAACTCACGAGGGTCAGAGAATGTCTTATTCACGTCTTAATCTACCACCACTAGTATACCTAACAAGTCCTCAAAATCATTATTGAATGAATAGTATTTCAATCAATGACATAAATATATTTTATACAGGCTCTTATCTTTTTAGTTAGTTCTCCTGAAATCTAATTCTAGCCCCTGCTATTGTTTTACATAATTAAAAGTGGAATGAGAAACATGTTAAGTATTGCAAAAATCACTCAAAATGGTTTAAAGCTAACCAATATGGCAGCCACTAGCCACATGTGGCTATGAAACCCTTGGAATATGGTAAATGGGAAATGAGACGTCCTGTAAATATAAAATAAACACAGAAATTCAAATATTAAATATTTCATTAATACTTTTTATATTTATTACATATGTAAGTGGCATTTGGGATATATTAGGTTAAATAAAAAGTATTGTTAACATTAATTTGTTTCTACTTTTCTAATGTGACTACTAGGAAATTTTAAAATTAGATATGTGGCTTGCATTATATTTCTGCTGGGAAGTGCCAGTTTAAAGTTTATAATTTTACAGGGGTATTCACTGTGATTTGGGTAGGAAAACACTGGCCTGGGGAATCAGGAAACTCTCTCCTCCAAAGTCACATACATAAAGCAAGAAAGAAGGAAGGAAAGAAAGGAAGTTACATTTTAACTAACAAACAGCTCAGTAAACAAGTTAATATATCACATGACTACATATTTGGAGGATTAAAAAAATCATTATCTTTTCAACTTAACAACTAGTTATTCAGTCTTCTTTATATAATAATAATTTCATAACTGTTAATCAAACACTGAAAAGGCCCTGGCTGTGTCTAGAATTTAATACAGATAGGGACAAATATTAAATGATAGCTAAAACACTAGGACTTCCTAAGGGAAGGCATTATCCAATAGAACTTAGAATGAGAAGAACTTATATTTTATTAACCTTTTAAAATTTCTGACATTTATGAGATGTCACCTCAAATTCTTACTAAAAGAGCTAGAGAAGAAAGAAAGAGAGATACAGAAAGGAAAAGAAATAAAATGAAAGAAACAAGCAGGAAAGGGAAGGAAAGGAGAAGAAAAAAGAGAAAAGGAAAATAGAAAAGAAAAAATTTCAGAGTCCACACTCTCAAGTTATAATGATCATTAAAGTTTATTTTTTATTAGGATAGAGACACTTCTACTATGGTGGTTCTATGGTTCTTAGAGGTCTTCTAGTCTAAGTCTTAGTCAATTATTGAACTCTGCTCTGACAACCTCAACGAATCAGTGGAAGACACACTTGCTAAGTTCAATAATCAGTACTAATAAGGTCTATATTGTAATTATGTTCCACAGTTAATTTTTAGATTTCTTGGTAAATAGAAAGAATTATATAATTGTCACTGTTGCCAGTGGTAGTTTGATAGGGATTGCATTGAATCTGTAGATTGCTTTGGGTAGTAGAGTCATTTTCACAATGTTGATTCTTCCCATCCAAGAACATGGTATATCTCTCCATCTATTTGTATCATCTTTAATTTCTTTCATCAGTGTCTTATAATTTTCTGCATACAGGTCTTTCGTATCCTTAGGTAGGTTTATTCCTAGATATTTTATTCTTTTTGTCACTGCTATTTTTAAATGAGGTTTATTTTATGGTAACTATAATAATATCAGTGGTTTTATTATTATGACAAAATTTCAAGGAAATGTGATTGTTATTTTCTAGGTATTTCCTATAAAGGTTATAATAATCAAAGCATGGTATGGTACAAAAATTACTGGTCAGAAAATTCAGAGATTTGAGCTTTTGTCAGCCTGTGCCCTTTTTTCCCTCACTTCAAAATCATGCAATAAAAATGATCTACCCCACTCAACCCACAGATTTGTTGCAAAGGGTATTATTTCATTTTTATATTTTTAAGATAAAAAGCAGATAGTTCTTTAATGTAATCCAAGGTCACACTGTTCATTCCCATCTCAGATTTAAAAGACTTCAAAATTCTCTACAGTTTTCCTGGGTGTTAATAAACAGAGTTGTTTAGAAGAAAAGAAAAAAAAAACCCTGAAATTGCTATTGCAGAATCAAAACATGAAAAACATTTTCTCACCACTCCTCAACTGTTCAACCTCACAGAAGTGCGTTCCAGTGGGAGTATGAATAAATGCATGGACATGCTTAACTCCATTCTGAAAATTAGAAAAAAAAATATTTCCAGTAAAATTTCAACATATGTCATAAAGCCAATTTCTTTAATTAAACTGAGAGCACGAATAAGTGAGGTAACCTTTTCAAAACGCTTCCAAGGGACTTCTTCCACATAGACTTGAACTCGAATAACATGGTTAAAAGAAGAAAGGAAATGCTCACAGATATTCACAGCAAAAGTTTCTATGCTTTTGATCTGCAAAAAGAAATAAATGTGAATGATCAGAAATACTTGTCCTACTTAAAAATCATTTTTAAATATCCATGGGACTCTTTTTCCTGATAAAGTGTTTTTTAGAATCAGAGAAACAAAGAATTAGAAAGAATTAGAGATGAATTGGTCCTAATCCCAATTTTTCACAAGGGCTCCTAAGTGTAGTTAATGGATCACCATCACCAGGTGAGACTATCCTGTTTTTAAAAGAAAACTGTGTGCAGGAGAGGATGTGTCTATCCATCAGTGGACGAGCAGAAAGGAACTTAACGTCCAGATTCTCCTCACGGTGAGCTCAATCATCACCCATGCCAGCTAAAGTACTGCAGGATACTTCAAAACACTCTGCTCTCTTCATGAGGCTGGGAAACAGACCTCCCAGTTTCCCAAAGAAAAATGTTAATGAAGGGTCACTTCAACTTCCTTGCCTTGCAAACAGGCCTTCTATTGACCATCCCCAGCTCTCCACCCCCATAAAGCAGCTCCCTACTTCCATCCAAATTCTTCAGGTTAATCTCTAGGCAATGTTTTATGGTCCTAGTACAGTCTACAGATTATTTATGGCTTTGCCTATAATTAAGGTAGACTGTATAGGTTTCCCAAGGATAGTTTTGTTTTATACCTGTTGTCTCAGAATAATTATTATTAGCATCCTATTTCACTCTGAAAAGTATCCTGGTTTGGATGAGAAATTATGCAGTCACTCTATCTACAATGAATACATTTAAATTGTTTTTAACATCCAGGTCCATTCTTTCAGTTTTCTGAACTTCTCACATAGTACAGGAAATATAAGAATTTGTGTTATATAGAGACCCTCTTCTCTAACACAGTACAGAGCTTATTTTCAATTCATTTTTAAAGAAAGCAATGCCTTTTTCCATAGCCTTGCCCATACTTGCTGGGCCATTCTGATTAGCAAGAGAAAGGTTCAGGGTGTAGACAGACCTTGCAGAAATAATATTTCAATTAGTTTGTTCGGGCTTCCCTGGTGGCACAGTTGTTAAGAATCCGCCTGCCAATTTAGGGGAAACGGGTTCAAGCCCTGGCCTGGGAAGATCCCACATGCTGCAGAGCAACTAAGCCTGTGTGCCACAACTACTGAGCCTGCGCTCTAGAGCCCGTGAGCCACAACTACTGAAGCCCGCGTGCCTAGAGCTCATGCTCCGCAACAAGAGAAGCCACCACAATGAGAAGCCTGCGCACCGCAACGAAGAGTAGACCCCACTCGCCGCAACTAGAGAAAGCTGCATGCAGCAACGAAGACGCAATGCAGCCATAAATAAATAAATTTCTAAAAAAAAAAATTAGTTTGCTCATTTTGTGTATTATGGGTGTGAATTTCATGCAAAAGCATGAGAAAGAAGCTTTCCAGTCTACATTTCTTGCCTTTCTAGACTTCTTAGCAAATAAAAAAATGATCTTGAATTGCCCAGAAATCTGCTGGTCGTCCAGCACAGTTTCACTCACACTTAGAGAAACCTGAGGTAAAAGTGCTAAGAGATTAGAGTCTATCCGTTCCAAGACCCTTCTGAAAAGTACAACTACCATCAAATGTGGATGCTAAATGGTCACGGAGTTGGGAAAATCAGGAAGGTATTAAAAGTTGGACAGATCTCGAAATGTATCTTATACTTGATTTTCTTCTAGAGTAATACCAAGAAGAGAAATGGTACTTTCTTCTATAAATGCAAACCATTCTAAAAGAAAAAAATAATAGGACTCAAATAATTGCATAACAAAAACGTGTAAAATTCTATTAGGAAATTTTCTCAGGGCCTTGATTTGCCAATGATCCTAATTAAGAGATAACATGTAAATTTGTCAAGTAGGATTCTCTGCCAAAAAGATGTTGTAGTGAGTTGAGAAACAAGAAAAGAGAACAAATGGGGAAAAAAGAAGAAAAGAAAAGAGAATAAAGAGGTGAGTTTAAAAAAAAAAAAGCAAGATTTTCTGTAAAGCTGAGACTTTTAGAATTAGAAAAGGAATTTTTTTCAATGGTTTAAATGTAAAAAATAGGGTTAAAAAGTACAGGGAACTTGAAATAAGCAAGTAGTATCCTCATAACATAGTACGGTGATTTCTGCATCCAGATGGGCAGTAGCTAAGAAGTAGAATGACACATACACCTTTGAACTTTGCGAGGACGTGAACTGTGTTCTTGATGGTGTCTGTAGGGATGAGGTCTGAATTGTCTCCATGCAGGTAATCTTTTTTGGAGCTCAGAGTAAGTTGCACTGAAGCTGACACTTCTTTAATGCTGTGATATTTTCCATCTCGCTGAATATGGAGAACTTTTACCATATCCTTCCCATAGCCAGTTCGGACAAGCTCCATCTCATCATTCTGCAATGAAAACAGTCATCTTAATGAAGAAGGCTAAATGAAAACAAGAAGTCAACTGCAATTTCTTTGAACCCTAATTTTATATGAAAGGTAAGAGTCAGAGTATTCCTGAAAGAAAGATCATGCCCTACCTTTGAAGGAGAATGAGAATTTGTATGGAGAAAAGAGAATCACAAGGAAAAGATGAAAATATATCAGATTGGCCTGAAGAGGGACAGGTAGATGGCTTTCTTAATAATAAGTTACAACAATAATAACCATACCTCCTGAGCCAAACTATTTACTCTTATTTAATCTCTACTAACTTAATCCTTATATCAGCCCTATGAACTAATATTATTCCCATTTTGCAGAGGGAGAAACTGAGGTTCAAAGAATTTAAGTGACTTACACCAGTTAGTAAAGGAGAGAGCCAAGAATTCACCCTCAGGTCTGTTGACTTCAAATTGTGTACTTCTAACTACTACATAAACTGCCTTCCTCTATAAAATCTTTTGACTATGTTAACTGGAAATAATTATATCCCCTTTTTTATAGAGAGTAGTATTCTGGAGAAACTGCCCTGTGAGCAATAAAAACGATTTGAAAATTGCTTCTTCTACTTGCTGCCAGGAAGAAGAGTAATTAGTGACAGGGTCTAGACTACCTTCAGCAGTACAGAGCCAGAGCCAAATGGCTGCAAGGAAAGCTACGCTTTTAGCGAAGAAACACTTAATAAAAGCCTGTGACTGATTCATTAGTATCCCTGTCTGAAGCTGGAGCCCTCCCTAGTGAATACGTCCATCTCCACTGTTAGACTCTATTAAGACTTGTCCCTGGGCTTTATTGGTGTTTGAGAGAAGAGGCAGGAGGGAGCCGAGGGACAGGAAAACCTATTTTATTTAGCATGAAAATTAACATTAAAATGGTAATGAGAAAAGGTGACCAAAATAAAAGTAAACCAAAAACAACATGCAGTGAGAATCTGGTGAGGGTCGCAAAGAAGAAACCTCGTCTGCGAATCCCACGTAGGCGATATGCTCAGATAGGCCAAGGGCTGCCTAAATATCTACCCGCATAAAAAAAAAATCACCAAATCCCTTGGGAGGAATTTAAAAATGCTAGCCAACATCAGAAATTATTGTCGTATTCTTAATCAAAGTGGGGTAGTGAAGGTTGTCTTAAATCTTGGGGATAGAGCCTGGTAGGGCATGCTGCTGTTCGTTATTGAACATACCCTGAAGGTCTGTGGTGTCTGAATTCAGTGCTTCCTCTGTACGAGGGACACATGTAAGGGACAACTCTTGGAGAGGCCCCTTGGATGCATCTGACCCAATTTTTGGGGGACTCATCTTCCAGAAAAGTATCAATAAGAAAACCTAAAGAGCAGACTTAAAGGATCCTAATAAGAACTACAATGCTGACAGGGAAAGAGGCACGGCTGTGTGATTGTAGTGGCTTTGAAATCAGACCAGCTCCAAATTCTGCCTTACCACTTACAGCTTTGTGGCTTGTGACAAATAATTTGATGTCCCTGAGCCTCAGTTTCCCGCTTTGTACAAATGGAGATAACTGCCCCTACAAGTTAGAATTGCTGGTGAATGTGAAAGGGCTGGCTCAGTCCCTGGTACCTGGTGGTACAGTGAGGTCAACCCCAGTAAGAGTGGCCATGTCAGGCCTGGCTGTGGATGTAGCAGCAGAAGAGATAACAGAGGGGAACTTGATTAAGGGCACTAGTTTTTAGAGTGGGGAGCACTGTTGGAAACAGCAGAAGGAAGACTCTGACATGTCTCGAACCGCAAGGGATTCTACCCGGGCCAGGTAGGCACTTGGCTGGCTTGGGGTCCCTGGATGGTATGGGCTGAGGTTCCAGACCAAAGGTCTCTGAGACCTTCCATCATCCTCGGCACACAGCAGGACTTAACAAATGTTACTCCTCAGTCCCATCCCCTGCTACTAAATACCCAAGTATTTAGTCTGTTGAAAGCAAGTGGTACCCATGAGATACAGAGTAAGATTAAATGATAGCTACCCTTCATTTCCCAACCCCTGCTCATCAGTTCAGCTTCATATCTTGCCACACCCTATTTCAAACTCCACTTCAGCTATCCTGAGCTAATTGTTGTCACCCAGGCCCTGCATGTGTTCTTTGCCTATAGGCCTTTGAATTTGCTATTACCTCTTTCTTGAACATTCTTTCTCCTCCTTGCTACCCAACTATACCAATCTCTTTACCTGCCTAACTTCTTCTGACTCAACTTTTTTAAGTCTCGGATGTCACTTCCACTAGGTAATTTGCCCCAGCCCTTCAAGTCTGGAGTAGGTGGCCCTTCTATGTGCTCTCAGAATGTTCTGTTATTGCCTTATCAGAGTCTTTATGAAATCACATTACAATAGCCTCTTCATGGGTCTGATTTGTTCAAAAATAGTAAACTATGAAAGCAGAAACAATTTCTATCTTGGTCGCCATGGCAACCCCAGTGCTCAGCAGAATGCTTGGAACACAATTGGTGCTTAATAAATGTATCATGGATGACCGAATGCTGCCCCAACACCTGCACCTCTTGTGTAGTCACATGGAATAGTTCATGAAAATCCCCCAAAGATTGCAATACAGGAAAAGCTGCTTCGGCTCAGACCCCAATCAGGAAGTTCCTCTTCCTGGGAAAGTGAGGAAAGCAACTTCTGCCCTCTGGTCACCACAGCCTGGAGATCACAGGCACAGCTGGCTGGAGAATAAAGGGCCAGGAAGGGCAGAATTGCAGGTAGACAAAGTTAGTGACACAGCACAAAGTGTTCACATTGCTAATAAGACAGAGCATTCTAGCACCGTGCAGCTATCCTGGGGTTCATGCATGACACACGTGGGAGAGGTCAGCACTCTTTAGCAAGCTCCCGCCTGGACTGTGACGCTCTGGCAAAGGCTGAGTAATCATGTGTACTGAGAAAAGAGTCAGAATAAAGAGGACAGGGCTTCCCTGGTGGCGCAGTGGTTGAGAGTCCGCCTGCCGATGCAGGGGACACGGGTTCGTGCCCCAGTCCGGGAAGATCCCACATGCCGCAGAGTGGCTGGGCCCGTGAGCCATGGCCGCTGAGCCTGTGCGTCCGGAGCCTGTGCTATGCAATGGGAGAGGCCACAGCAGCGTGGAACAAGAACGGTGTGGGACACCCAAGAGTCCCTCAGCAGGACCTGACACAACAGATAATGGCCCAGGCCAGACTGAGGCTGTTCTCATCAATAAGACCTCCCCAGTTCTGCAGTCTAAGAAACCGGAAGTAGGTGCCAGAATCCTATTGTGTATAACACACAGTGTAGGGCAGGGATCCATGTCCAAGATGACCGTACAGTAAAATCCCAAGGTTGCTCTCATCTGGAGGGTGGGCGGGTAGCTGAGAGGATGGAGTCAGACAAGCCAAGTGTGAGTCTCTGTTCCACCATCTATTAGCTCTGTGAATGGCGGCAAATTTCTTCATTTATAAAATTAATAATAGTAGTGCCCATCTAGCAGGATTGCTGTGAGGATTACAGGACATAAAAACATAAAGCACTTAGAAAAGTGCCTGGCAAATAAGAAATGTTCAATAAATGTAGCTATGATTATCATTGATAAATAATAATTATATGTCATATTTTCCATCAAAGGGTCCTTCCAGTTACTGTTAGAGAGCAATAGTCAGACTGTACACCAATCCAGAGCTAGGGTGGCTAAAATCAAAGACTGCTGCTATGATATGGCCTACTTCTGCCTTCATACTTTGGTTGTCTTTCCTCAGGCTTGTGTGGCTTGAGGGAACAAAGTCATAAAAGGAAACAATTTCCTAGAGTAATACTCTGGACTTGTAAATGTCAGTAGGAGTAAATCTATACTTGGCTCTACACAAGAAAAATTCCCTTTTCTTAGACATGTCTTGAAATATAAAGGGATAGAGAATCATCGATTGCCTGCAAGTAATGTGGGAGAGAACTCTCAGAGATTTTAAATGAATCTTACGCATTTTCACTTAGATACTGAGTGTTCTCTTATTTCCACATCATATTGAAAGTGATGTAGGTTGTCACTACAGGTCTAGGAGTTCTTAGCCTGGAGTCTGTTAAGCTCTATAAGGCCCAGTGGATGGATTTGAGGTGGAAAAAATATTAGGAAAGATAAGGGAAAACTTTTATAAATTTTAATTTTAAAATGACTAGCATTTTCTCTCAAGTATTAGAAGAGCTTTTGTAAGCATATCTCTACCCTCCATAACAGAGGGAAATACAGAAGTGCTAGCTATTTTGGACCCATCACACATATTTAAACATCAATTCAGTTGCAGTGTGCAGTGATAGATGGAAGAACTATGCATGGAGACATGCCTCCCTCTCTATCTTTGGAATGTGCTAGAGAAGTCCTTTCAATTTTCCACCTAGATTTTTCCTTTGCCCGGCTATTTTCTTGGACATTTGTGAACAAGAAGACTTCTGAGAAAAACGCTGAACTAATATGAGAAAAGGGGGCACTCATATGAACCATCTTAATATCACTTTGTTGGATCTTAATAATACATAAAGAGAAGAACAATAATGATGAATAATAATCTTAGAGGCATCTGGTATTTTTTGGCTGCTTGGGATCAACTAAATCTCAGATGGAAAAATATTGATATCTGCTAGCAAATGTCATGTTGCTTTAGGCTGTAGAGTGGCTTATTTTTACTATCAAGGGGGGATATGCCTTGAGTCTTGTTCAAAGTGTGGCTCCAAAGGGATTTGTCAAGCAGATGTTTCAAGCACAATATAACGACTCATATGCATAATTATTGCAGAAAGGGCGATCTGTCACCTAATGAAGACTCCATCTACAGGTACTCCGTTATTTTCATACTTCTGCCTATTACAAAGGATGAGAGACTCATCACTAAATGTCAAGGGAAGTGCTAATTTTCTTCTTGCCAGCCTCTCCACAGTACGAAGAGCCTTAGGGCAGGGAACTGGAACAAGGCCTCAGGAGCCTCTAGGAGTAGGAGCAGAAAACCTCACAACGAAGAATTGATGGAGACCTCCAAACATGCAGTTGGAAGGAAATTCTACTGAAATGCATACATTGAAAGATTTCTCTTTCCTAATGTATAAGACTTGAAAATAAAAATAATAGTAGCAACAATTTAGTGAGGGTTTGATGGGAAATTTCTATATATGAGTTCCTCTAACCCTTTACAAGAACCCTGTGAAGCAGATATCCTTAACCAAGTTTTACAAAGGGAGACACTAGGGTTAGGTGACTTGCCAAGGTCACACAGTTCCTGGGTGACAGAGGGAGGAGGAGTACCTCGACCATTTGCCCCAAAGTGACGCTCTTTCTCACTACGTCAGAGTCCCTACACTCATTAGGGAGAGAAAGGAAGCATTCTGATCCCTCCCAGAAGGAGGGAAGTGGGCAGGCTATTGCAGAAACTTGCATTTCTATACCATTTAAAAATTTTCTATCCAGTAAAGACCTATATTATCTTATCTATTCCTCACAAAACCCTGTGATATGGTGGGAAGGACGCTTATTTTAATATAAACTAGATCAGTGATGTTAAGTGAGCTTCCCAAAGTCACACAGCTGACAGGCAGACTGGTATAGTGTAAAGGGCCCTACTGAGACCGAACAGTGTTATTCTACCTACACTATACTAGGCAGAACTTACCCAAAACTGGGAGATGCCCCCTGCTCAAACCATTGGTTTTTCTAGCACTTCAGTCATTTTTCTAAATTACGGATAAATTCTAAGCTCAGATGAATTCTGTGTTTATTGCAGGTTTGTTTAAACTGTGAAATAGGGGAAGGAAAGAAGGGTGCTTCCCCTCTGGGGCAGGATTAAAATTCAGCTTCGTGCCTTCAACAACGTGGCACCACTTTTGAGTTGAACATTGACTTTTTTCTGGATCAGGATCATTGAAAACACGAGTAATGGAGATTTCTTTGTAGTCAGTAGAACCGTATCACTAAAGGACTGTTTTCAGTCCATCTGCAAGACAAAGAAGTAACTGCATCATGATAGAAAAGAAACAAGGTAAGAAGGAACCAACATTTAATGAGCACCAGTTACGTGCTGGAGGCTATGTACACAGCATCTCACCGAATCCTGATAGCATTTTGTCAAGGTGCAGCTCATGAATCCCACCTTTAGAAAAGGAAGCTGACACTCATGAGGTTAAACAGTTTGGTCAAAACCACATGGCTAATGAGAGGTAGGACCAGGCGTGGAACCCAGGTTTGCCTGATTATTTTTATGATACTCAATCTCCCTGATATAACATTATAGTGAAGTTCTTTATAATGGGATTTTACCTACATACCCACATTTATTTGTTTCTCTGATTAGGTTTACTTCATTCTAAAATCTGCATAACCCCAAAACTGAAGTCTCTGAAACCTTTTTCATTCAATCCATACATTCATCTCTATTTATTTAATTCCTTCTAGTGACAAGCACTGTGGTAAGTGCTGGAGATAAACAGCAAACAAGGCCGTCACTATTCTGCCCTGATAGAGATTAGAACAAACTTTAGAGTAGAATAAACTTTTCTGGTAAAGAATCAAAGAGTATTTTAGGTTTTACAGGCTGTATGATCTCTGTTGCAACTACTTAGCTCTGCCATTATGGCATAAAGTAGCTATACATAGTACATAAATGAATGAGTGTGACTGTATTCCAATAAAACTTTATTTACAGGAACAGACAGTGGGCCAGATTTGACCCACAGGAGTTTGCTGACCTCTGCTTTCTAGAGGAACTTCAGAAAAGAAACCAAGTATTTAGAACACATTGTGATAACTACTCTAATTGAAAAAATACAGTGGGTTTGGGACTATATTGTAAGGGACACCTAAGCTGGATTGAGAGAGATGGGGGATGGCTTCCAGGAGGAACTGGTATCCACAAAGCCCCCTAAGTGATGAGTAGGAATTAACCAAATAAAACTGTCTGGTCCTCTTCCACTTATTCTACTTATATTTCCCTTTAACCACATTTTTCATGAACAACTCTTTATTTTACAAATGCCTGAGTCATTTTGTTTGTCTCATCCCATTTCATCAAAATAATGATGCAACAAGCATTCAACTTTCTGTCACATTCTAGATTTTACTCTGTATATTAACAGTCTTTTAACAGTTTGAACAAAAATAAAGTTGAACTTAAATATGAAAATTTTATGGTATGTACACCATACCTCAAAAAGTTATTGAGGATAAATAAATAAAACCAACAGTCTAACTCCCAGGAGTCCTCATAGGATGACTGCACTTTGATGAAGCCAGCACAGACCAGGGTCTGGAGAAACCCAACTTTATCTCAACCTCAAATTCTCACACATAAAGCTTTAAGGAACATGAACTCATAATCAAAAATCAAAGGTACACATGGTAGCAAAGTATCATGAGAGAGAGTCATAGAAATAACAGGTAGCAAAGTCTGACCAGCAAAGATTGGAATTATCAGACACAAAATAAAAGTCATATATTTAATATTTTTGCAGAAATGAAAGAGAAGATTGAATAGCTTCTCTGGAGCAAGAAATAAGGCACTATAAAAAAGACAAAGAAAATTTGAAAAATAACCCAACAGAACTTCTAGAAATGCACTAATAAGTGGATTAAGAAACAGATTGAACACAACTGAAGAAAGAACTAGTTATTTGTAAGAGGTAAAGTAACAAATTAATCTTGCCAAAGAGAGAATTAGAGAACTGGGAGATTGATCCAAATAAAGAGTCAGGGATTAATGCAGACACACATGAGACAGAATATATGAAAGAGACATAAAATGTACTAGAAATGAACTTATTTACAAAACAGAAACAGATTCAAAGACATAGAAAACAAACTTATGGTTACCAAAGCAGAAAGGTTGGGGAGAGGGATAAATTAGGAATTTGGGAGTAACATATATACACTACTGTATATAAAATAGATAAACAACAAGGACCTGTTGTATAGCACAGGAACTCTACTCAATATTTTGTAATATAACCTACATGGGAAAATAATCTGAAAAAGAATATATGTATTCAGCTACTTTTGAGTTGAACATTGACTTTTATCTGGATCAGAATATATATATTCTTTTTCAGATTCTTTTCCGATGTAGGTTAGTACAAAATATTGAGTAGAGTTCCCTGTGCTATACAGTAGGTCCATGTTGTACGCTGAGAAAACCATAATTCAAAAAGAGACATGTACCACAATGTTCACTGCAGCACTACTTACAGTAGCCAGGACATGGAAGCAACCTAAGTGTCCATCGACAGATGAATGGATAAAGAAGATGTGGCACATATATACAATGGCATATTACTCAGCCATAAAACGAAACAAAATTGAGTTATTTGTAGTGAGGTGGACGGATCTAAAGTCTGTCATACAGAATGAAGTAAGTCAGAAGGAGAAAAACAAATACCGTATGCTAACACATATATATGGAATCTAAAAAGAAAAAAAAAAATGGTCCTGATGAACCTAGGGGCAGGACAGGAATAAAGATGCAGATGTAGAGAATGGACTTGAGGACACAGGGAGGGGGAAGGGTAAGCTGGGACGAAGTGAGAGAATGGCATCGACATATATACACTACCAATTGTAAAATAGATAGCTAGTGGGAAGCAGCCGCATAGCACAGGGAGTTCAGCTTGGTGCTTTGTGGTCACATAGAGGGGTGGGATAGGGAGGGTGGGAGGGAAACGCAAGAGGGAGGGAATATGGGGTTATATGTATACATAGAGCTGAAACTAACACAACATTGTAAAGCAATTACACTCCAATAAAGATGTTAAAAAAAAGGATATATATATATTCTTTACTGT
>NW_020175442.1:2197569-2312917 GCF_003031525.2 Neophocaena asiaeorientalis asiaeorientalis | reverse complement strand
TACCACAATGTTCACTGCAGCACTACTTACAGTAGCCAGGACATGGAAGCAACCTAAGTGTCCATCGACAGATGAATGGATAAAGAAGATGTGGCACATATATACAATGGCATATTACTCAGCCATAAAACGAAACAAAATTGAGTTATTTGTAGTGAGGTGGACGGATCTAAAGTCTGTCATACAGAATGAAGTAAGTCAGAAGGAGAAAAACAAATACCGTATGCTAACACATATATATGGAATCTAAAAAGAAAAAAAAAAATGGTCCTGATGAACCTAGGGGCAGGACAGGAATAAAGATGCAGATGTAGAGAATGGACTTGAGGACACAGGGAGGGGGAAGGGTAAGCTGGGACGAAGTGAGAGAATGGCATCGACATATATACACTACCAATTGTAAAATAGATAGCTAGTGGGAAGCAGCCGCATAGCACAGGGAGTTCAGCTTGGTGCTTTGTGGTCACATAGAGGGGTGGGATAGGGAGGGTGGGAGGGAAACGCAAGAGGGAGGGAATATGGGGTTATATGTATACATAGAGCTGAAACTAACACAACATTGTAAAGCAATTACACTCCAATAAAGATGTTAAAAAAAAGGATATATATATATTCTTTACTGTGCACCTGAAACTAACACAACATTGTAAAGCAATTACACTCCAATAAAGATGTTAAAAAAAAGGATATATATATATTCTTTACTGTGCACCTGAAACTAACACAACATTGTAAATCAACTACAATTTAAAAAAAATTTTAAAGAATAGTATTAAAAATGTACTAGAAACATACGATAGAGAGAATGTGGAAGAGGCAAAATTTGAAGAGATCAGGACTGAGATTTTCACAACTAGAGATTATCATACTAAGCGAAGTAAGTCAGAAAGAGAAAGGCAAATGCCATATGATATCACTTATATGTGTGGAATCTAAAATATGATACAAATGAACCTATCTATGAAATGGAAACAGAAGCATGGACATAGAGAACAGACTGGTGGTTGCCAAGGGGGAGAGGGTTGAGGGAGAGATAGAGTGGGAGGTTTGGGTTAGCATATGTAAGCTTTTATATAGAGAATGGATAAACAACAAGGTCCCACTGTATAGCACAGAGAACTATATTCACTATCCTATGATAAACCATAATGGAAAAGCCTATAAAAGAAAAGAATATGTATGTATAACTGAATTACTTTGCTGTATAGCAGTAATTAACACAACATTGTAAACTCTAATTAATTTTTAAAAAAAGACAGATTTTCTAGGATTATTGGATGAATGAATGCAAACTTTCAACCATTAAAAAAGAAGCCCATTACCAAGTAAAGTACTCGTCTTTGTTCACTATACTTGGCCAAATTACAATGAAGGGATTTTCTACTAGTTCTACTATATAGAGGTAATCATATTGTGAAGGAGACGTGATATTTTCATAATATTGTACCAATTGGGCTTCAGAAGCGGGTAATGTGAAAAACATTCTGCTCAGTTTGTGTTTTCTCCATCCACCGAATTCACTGTGCTTCCTTCCACGACACTGCTTTGCTGATTTTAGTAAAAACCCAGGACTGGAATCTAGGCTTTAGGGTAATGTTGAAATCCCTGGAACCCCTCAACCACGGGTACAGTGTTTGACACCTAGTGATTGCATAAGGAAGGTTGTTGACTGACCATCAGCATGACCAGTTCAGCAACAACGAGAGATAAGAAAGCTTATTGAAAGCGACACCTGAAAGGAAAGAACCTAATTGCATTTTTCCAGATCTTGAAATAAAATTGGCTTTAGCAAAACCATCCTAATACACATATCCTGCAGCTCAATCACAGGAAGGGCTCAGGTTGTAGTAAAAATAATCTTAGCTAACACTTATGGATCATTTACTATTTGCCAGGCACTGTGCTAAGCGTGTAATGAGGAGAAAATGAGAATTATTTTATATCCTATTCAAAAAACGTTCTTTAGCCTACATAAATGAAAACAAGTTGCTTGCATTCTGTATATGAATTAATGAATCCTAAGCCTTGTGTACTCACCTGTTATCATTATAATACCAAAAGTTATCACAAGATAAAATTGAATTTATTTCACTTTAACTTAGAAAAGTAAACTTCATGCTATGAACTTTTTTTAAAAACTGATGAAATTTTGGGGTTGCTGAAATCCTTTTTTTTCTGAGTGCAGTAAACACATACATTAAATAAGATGATACCCATGGAGGAATGGTCAGAAAAATGCTTCTCGGTTTACCAGTTGGGTAGGTTGTGACACCAGATACAGCACAACGTTGGCCTCAGGGCATTAAGTCTCAAAGTTTAGGGTGCCGCAGCATCACCAAAAGACTTGTAAATAATGTAGATTCTTGAGCCCAACTGGAAGAATTCTTATTTAGCAGGTTTGGGTTGAGGTCCCTTTTTGCCAGCACCACAGGAAGATGTGGGCAGGTGGCCCATAACATTCCTCACAAAATTCTGTTTTAGGAGAAAGAGCTCTAAGCCCTTCGTTTTTTATGAACCCCAAGGATCCTGAACAACACCAGCTCAACCATAGAAGTGATCCAGTTTGCAAGGGTCCAATTTAGTCTGAATCCCTAAGTGACTCTGATCTGGATCCATAAGCAAAGGGACAGATCAGAGCCATAATGACTTTCAGGCATAAAGTAAACTGCTATTTATTATTATAGCATCTTTAATAATTGATTCAAAGGCATCATGCACTTAAAGAAATGTTTTCATATGCCTATCTACTTCTTCCCTCCTCCAAAAAGAGAATGGTCTCACCTTTGTATAGTCATGGAAATGAGCCATTTTCCCTTTGCCTTCAACTTCAGATTCAGTTTCAAGAATGGGAAAGAATAATTTGGGCAAAACAGATGCTTGTAACATTTTTATTTGATCTGAAGCGTGAGCGGTCAATATGTTTACCTGATTGCATTGCAACCAATTGGACACCAAGGCCTCTTTGGAGTAAAGCATCACGCTGAGTGGCTAAAACCAGGAGGTGGAGAGGCTATGTAAACATCTTCAGTAAAATACAACTGAATTTGCTCTTTCTTTGAAGCAAGCCTTTGAAGTACCCTTTAGGAAATGTTTCCTTAAAATAGAGAATATTACAAGTGATAGATCCTAATTATTACTAAGATATAAAGTTTTGTCACTTCTGTGTAATGTCTGAACCACAAACATTTGCTCTCACTCATAGAGAGACAATCATAAAGGAAAAAACATGAAACAGTTTTTATTCAACATCTACTTATCAATACAGAGTTCTCCTGTCCACTGAATTTCATACTGCATGATGTTTACTCCCAAGAGTTAACGATACATCCTTTTTTTTCTTGCCAGGACTTTTTGATGACGTTGCAAACTATTCAGCAGTCAACAATTCAGCACAAAGGCATTCAGAGTCACGCCGGCATGTTGTGACAGAATCACACAATTACATGGGATTCGTCCCATTCTGAAAATGCCTAAACAGCAAATGGCAGAAGCAAATGGAATCAAATGTCAGAGCCAGCACAGTCTGAGAGACTTGAAACTCAGACTCCACGATCCATGGGGAAAGTTTCCTGCTGCGCCATGGAATAAAGGTGCCAGATAGAAAATGACAGCAAGACTTCTAAGAACACCCCTGGCTTTGCTCTTCCTTGGCCTCTTTGGGATCCTGAAGGCGACAACAATATCGTGCAGAAACGAGGAAGGTGAAGCTGTGGATTGGTAGGTAAATGAAATGTAAGGCTTGGTGCGTGCAGATAGAAAGCCAGAGTACTGGTGGCTAACTGGTGCACTGTGAAGTTCAGGAGACTTCCACTCCACCTCTCCCCTTAAAAAGAAAGCAAGTTGAAGTGTGTAAATGAGCCACGTATCCAGATAGGGGTAGGCTTCTGAATGAGAGAGCTTCCCTTTGAGAAAGAGCTTAGCAGCCCCTCGTGGGCCTGATTCATGCTCTCAGCAGGGCAAGGCTGGTGGCCACAGAGGTGTGTTAGAGCTGACAGCTTCTCTCAGTTGGCAATTTCCTTTAATTGCATTGTGGCTTTCCTAACAGAACCCTTCCAACATCCTTTTAGAGTTGATGAAGGAGAGAGGTTAATTTTTCCCTGACACTGGAGCGTCTCCTTATGTGAAGGAGAAAGAGGGCTTGATGGTACAGAGCACTGTTTGGTTAACCTTATTTATTGGACAGCACAGACAGCTGTTGGAGTGGGTGGTAGGTCACCAGTCTCCTGCAGTGTCAAAGAGACGAAACACAGCTTTGTGTTACAGTCATGGATTCTCCGAAAGCTTTGATCACTTTTTCACTCTTTAATTAGGGTGTTTAGGTTAGCCTTTATGGTTGGCATCAAGCTTTGTGTAAACTTCAGGCTAGAGAACATAGATCCACTCAATCAGTCTCTCACCAAACAGTTACTGAGCTCACACCAGCCCTGTGCTGAGTTTTGAAAATACAAATATGAACAAAACATAGTTCTTACCCTCGAGGAGCTCATCGTTACGTGGTAAAGGCATATATGGGGCATTAGATGGGGCACTGGGGAGGATAGAGCCCAGAAGACTTCTCTGGGGAAGTATTGGGCTGGCCAAAAAGTTTGTTCGGGTTTTTCCATACCATCGCACGGAAAACCCCGAACAAATTTTTTGGCCAACCCAATAGTTTTGAGCTAAGTTTTGAGCACAATTATGAGTTAGTTATAAAAACAAGGGAGATGCAAGGGCATCTCAGGTCAATGAAGAAGCAATGAGGAGGTCCAGAGGCAATAAGCAATGGGGAGAGTTTGGAAGCAGTTAAGTAAAGTTGGCGCTTCGGGAGAACATGGGGAAATGGCAGGAAGGGAGAGGGGAGCTTAGAGAGATAGGTGAGAGCCAGGTCATGAGGGGTTTCATGTGCTGAACTGCTGAGTCTGAACTTGACCATGAAAGGGAGCTACTGACAGACTTCAAGTGGGGACTTGATAAAGTCAGATTTGCATTTTAGAAAGCCCACTGGCAGTACTCTGAAGGCCAGCTGGCTGGGGACTAGTCTACAGTCATGGAAACCAATAGGACTTCGGCAGTGTTACAGGTGAGAAGAAGTATGGACCCAAGTTAAAGAAGAGGAAATAGAGAGGAGGAACACGCTGAGAGGACTTGGTAATGGATAGGCACAGGGGAGTAGGAGAGAGGAAGAAGTTAAGAAAGACTTGCAGGTTGCTGGCTTCTGTGACTGTGTGGATGTGTTCCCTAAGAGCAGGGGATGAGTAGAGTTGTCGCAAAATATTGTGAACTTGGTTTCGAAGATATGGAGTTGGAGGTCTCTGAGACATCTTTGTATTTGGGTTTATCTAGACCTCAGCATAGAGATCTGGGCTAGAAATAGATTCAGAAATCTTCAGCTTATAATTGGAGATGGTCACCCAAGGAAAATGTTTAAAAGCACTAGTCCTTAATTGGTGTGCCATGATAGTTGACAAACATTTCAATGGTGGGCCACCAAATTGTGATCAATATATAAAATTTATTTTTGCCACAACCGAATGGACATATTACTTAGCAATATCTGTCAGAGAGAATGCTGTGGTAAGCAGACAGGGAGGCACAGTCTCGAGCTGCTACAACTACCTGCGGGAGTTAAAGGGCAGAGGAACTTGAGGTCAGCATCAAAGAATAATTGCATGTTTCCTCCCATGTGTGAGGACCTGGCCCTGAGAGTAAGAAAGCCTGGACAGGGCAGGAAAGAGCATAAGTGGAAGCATAAGACTGATGAGAACCAAGTGAACGTTGAAGCTTTTCTCAGCAGTGTGAGACACTGTTGTGGGGTAATAGTGAATGCATTCCAATGTTTGGTCCAGTGTGAGTATTTGAGGGTTAATCGTGGGGTTTGTGCTATTAAAGAGTGTTTGGCTAGAACTGGTCGATTTTGCCTTCCAGGTACTTTTGACAATGTCTGGAGACATTTTTGATTGGCACGACTTGGGGAGTACTGTCGACATCTAATAGGAAGAGGCCAGGGATACTACAATGCACAGAACAGGCTCCCAGAGAATAATGGGGTCCAAAATGTGAATACAGCACACTGAGAAACCCTGGGTTAGATGATCCAAGAATGGCTGAATGCCATGGGGGTCTAACAACCTCTCCTCCCTGTGAGATAACCAAAGGAGATATACAGATAGGTGACAATAGTAAAGAAAGCAAGGCATTTACTTAATTGGCTGGTCTTGGACCTGAATCCTCAATGCAGAGCATTCTGATAAACTGAGCTGAAGAATGTGGCTTAGGCCAGAGGCTCAAGAAAGCCTCCACTGACTCTGATGACTAAACCCAAATCTCAGACGCAGCCAGCCCACTACAAAGAGATGAGCATGCCAAGCACCTAAGGCAGCAGAGAAAAACAGAGAAGAGAAAGGAAAGGAAAGAACAGAGAAGTCATTCTCAAAGTATGCGAACTTCTACCACGGGGATCCCACCCCCCAGGCCAGTAAATGTTTTTAGAACACGTACAGTCAGATTTGCATTTCCTTCATTGGGAGGGAGCAACAGTAAGGGTGGAAAAAGAGGCAGAGAGCTCGCGCAAATCCCCTTCCTTAGACTTAGAGGCCTTCTGTGAAACATAAGTGAAATGATACATTTAAGTGCTTGACACAGTGGCTGCCATCAGGGAAAGAGTTAGGAAATGTTAGTGATTCATAATTATTTCTTTTGTTAGGTTTACATTTTATAAGTTGCCTAAAAGGCAAGACAAGGAAGGTCGAGAGACTGGGGTAGAGTACCTATACCTAGACTCTGCAACCAGAAGCTGGAGAAGGAGTAAGCAACTAATGAATACCACCAAGAGTGTTTTGGGAAGGACATTACAACAGCTATATGAAGCATATGCTTCCGAGGTATGTTATAGTTATCATTTATTTGAATCGTATAAAATGCATAATACAGACTCCAAGGCTTCCAAAAGATTTTAACTCCTTGTCTACCCAGTGCGCAATCCTAGCAACTAGAAGTAAGCTAGCTCAGAATCTGAATCAATCTAACTAAGACCTTAGGGAATACATCAACATACTCCATAGCAATGCCAGATTGTTGATATGTTCGGCACTATGTCCAATGGCATCACTGGGCAAAGTGTGAACTAATTACATATTGAAATCTTTTGGCTGCCAAACTCTGCCAATGTGCTCAGTACTTGCTACCTTACTCCTTTAATGGAAATAGAGAGAAGTGCCCTCTCCTATTACAATGCAATATAGATCTGTGATCAATATGCCATGAGTTATGGGTTGTTTAAGCCATGGTGGGATGAGTTTGGTGGGAAAAGTAAAGGGTTCTGCTTGGTCTTCCTTTTAATTAATCATTTTCAAAATAGTAGGTTGAGAGCTAGGGCTCTAGTTCAAGGCCCTGGAACTAACTTGCCTGAATATGGAGCTTAAACCTGCTATCTGGACTCCATCAGGCAATGAGTTAACTACCTCAATGTGGGCAGTCTCCCAACATTCCAGGCACCATCTGCTGTTCAGTGACAAGATACTGCTTTTCAACCAGGGGTGACAAGTAAAATCGAACAATAATTAACATCCAATTATACTCGTCTATGCATTTCCTAACAATAATTTATAGAGAAGTAAATATGTAAAATAACTCAGCACTTACAACGTGCTGGGTCTTTACATATGTCAACTAATTTAATCCCCACAACAATACTGAGTTAGACTCTAGCACCACTATTTGAACATTTACTGAAAATATGCAGAGAGCTGTCACCTTGTGCACAGGTATCCACTTTATTCACCTGTCATTAAGACCAGCCATCGGAGCCAAGTTACAAAGTCAAAACTTATTTGTAAGCTGTCTCAGTACATGTGATGTTCCAAACACTGTCCTAGAGGCTTTTAGAAATTGTTCATTCTCAGCAATATCCCTGTTTTGAATTAGTCAATTATTGTGTAAAAGCAAAACTACCTGTAGCAGCTTCTGCTTTCCAAGGTTGGGGATGGAAAACCTGGAGTATAACCCATCAGTGAGAAAATAAACACATTCTTCCCCGCCCAACTGCAGACTGTCCAAGAAGAGAAAGGCAAGAGCAATATTGCAGCCTCTGTCATTTATCTTATTTGGGGAAGATGGGTCTTCATTTGGCAAACTATAATAATGATCTTTGGAAGTGCAAAAGTAGCCCCAGAGCCTAGGAGGGCGTGAGAGCTAAACTGCTCTGCAAAATAAAGAAGGGGTAGATGGGAGCTAGGAATTAAAAAGTATACAGAACATGGAGGGAGATTGGAGGCAGGTCAGCTTGGTGATGTAAAACCATTCAATGTTTCATACCTTCAGTAAAACCTGCTCACAAGCAATGTCTTGAGTGGTGGATTCTGGGAAGAAAATGACAGTAAAGGGGCTGATTTCCATGTCTGATTGGCATGGAGCCCAAAGAAGAACAACCAAAAAGACTGAGTGTTCTCTGGAAGTTGGAACTATGTACCAGAAGTGACCATGAGAACACAACTTCCCCACCTTCTGATCTGGAATTGAACTTCTGACAGAGAGTAGAATGCAAGATCAGACCAACTGGTTTTAAACCTCAAATGTCAAGTTATGCCAATATCAGGGTTATGTTGGAAAATATCCCTTCTTTTGCCTTTGTAAATGAGAACCTTCCATATACCTTGATAATAACACTTATCAAACTATATCACAGTTGCCTATATTTACCTGACTATTCCCTGCTAGACTGGGGTCAGAGACCATACCCTTCTTATTCAACATCCAGTAGTCAAAATAATACCTAACATAAGTGTTAAAGGAATAAAGATGTCCTGGGAATTCGCTGGTGGTCCAGTGGTTAGGACTCCATGCTTCCAATGCTGGGGGCCTGGGTTGGACCCCAAACCCTGGTGGGGAACTAAGATCCTGCAAGCCACGAGGCCAAAAAAAAAAAAAAAGGTCTAGAGGCACAAGCCTAGGTCTGCCTATTCTTTTTTTTTAATTTTTATTTTATATTGGACCATAGTTGATTAACAATATTGTGTTAGTTTCAGGCGTACCACAAAGTGATTCAGTTATACATATACATGCATCCTTTTTCAAATTCTTTTCCCATTTAGGTTATTACAGAATATTGAGCAGAGTTCCCTGTGCTACACAGTAGGTCCTTGTTGGTTATCTATCTTAAATATAGCAGTGTGTACATGTCAATCCCAAACTCCCAATCTATCCCTCCCCGCTATCCTTCCCCCACTGGTAACCATAAGTTTGTTCTCTAAGTCTGTGAGTCTGTTTCTGTTTTGTAAATAAGTTCATTAGCATCAATTTTTTTAGATTCTGCATATAAGCGATATTGTATGATATTGTCTTTTTCTGTCTGACTTACTTCACTTAGTATGATAATCTCCAGGTCCTATTCTTAGGTCATGATTTTTTCGCTTTATGAGAGAGCCTCTTTTCACTAGAGCTACATCCCATTTACCTTAGCTGGCTGTTATACCTCTGGTTAGAATGTTAAACTTCATCTATTAGAAGAATTAAGTTCCTTACTGAATTTTCCCAGAGGCCTTCCACATTGTACCTCAAAGGCACACAATGGCCTTGTCACCGCATTCCATACAGGCTCACAGGATAACTAACTGTCAGAGTTCTCCAGTGGAGAATCTGAACGCCAACGGTAGCGATGGTCAATTACAGAAAATGCAGGTAAGAAAATAGCTTACTTTCCTAAATATTCCTAAACATAGTAGCCAAGAATGTTGTAGAGACTATGTTGTGCCTTTTTTAAAAAAATGGTTTTAGATTATATCAAATAATGAAGCACCTGTAAGAAACTCAGTTATTGATTTTTTTTCTGAGAGACAAGCAAGGGTCTTTTTTTAAGGGGATGGGATGTCCTTTCCTGCTTTTAATTATGTCACTGAGACTTTTTAATATTGACATCATTGGCTTCATTAAAAGTCACTGCATCATGACACAACTGAAATGGAACGACACAGAAAAAATATAAGCAAGTTTCCAAAACATGACAAAGAGATACTATCAAAATAATAGCTTCACTTTGACTCAGAGATTTGACCAACTGTTTGGGGAATGTACTCGCATGTTGCCTTACCAGAGGAAATCCATTATCACATTCAATCATACCACTTTTTTTAAGCAGGAAAATGTCAAGTTGAAAAGGTGAAGTGACAGGAGAAATGGATTGAAGAAAAATCCTCCCCTATCACGGAGCTAGGAGAAGCAGAGAATGAGGAATCCTGATTAAACAGGAAGCTATGACCAAGCAGTGAAGCACAAAGTAAGCAGAGGAAATCAGACCCTGACAGCCAATTCTGCATTGTGCCTATAATATCAATGGAGAAAACTTAACTGTAATCCTTGGCTGGTTGTTCCTACTGCATTTCCTGAATGAATATTTAAGTACCCCTTTATCATACACTAGTTGCCAGATCAGAAACATGGGTCCAAAATAACTGAAATAGGAATATTGCCCTCACACACACATCACAATGCACAGGGCTCCTGTCACACAAGACAAAACCATGTGTGGTTGAGAATGGACTTCTTGTCCCTTGTCTTGCACGTCACAGAATTCATATCGATGGGAAAGCTGCCTATTAGAACGGATGACTTCTCATGTGTATTAATGAAAGTTCTGTATTGCAGGCCGGGTAGCTGGTAGAAATGTTGTGAGCATTTATGAGTGAAAGATTTATGCCATTATAACCCTAAAATGTCCCTGCAGGATAACAACACAGCCTATCTAATATACAATGATGGAGTCCCTAAATCCATGAATTACAGCAGAAAGTACGGACACACCAAAGGTATGACAAAGGCTCTTATTTTCTCTTTCCTACTGGAAATCAGTATTTTTGTAAACATTCCATCTTCAGTAGTCTTATACTCCATACTAAAAAGATAGCTTTTCTTTTTAATGGTCTGAGTTATCAAAATGAGTGATTTCTGTATCACAGGTTATAATGATATACGTTGACTTTGCAATATCCTTCTCACAAATCCCATTTTATTTCTTAATGTATCTTTTAATATATACTTTAAAGAAGAAATCCAATATTGACTACTGGGAATACCAGCCAGACTATATATATGTGTGTGTGTGTATACTGTACACACATTTTAGTCAGGTTTATAGAGGTATAATTTGCATAGAGTAAAATTCACCCTTCTTAATGTCAAGTTCCATTTGAAATACAGTAAACACTTTTGAAAAAGTATTTTAAAATATTTTTTCTTTTATAGTAATTTTTGTTGTTATATATTTTGTTCTATAATTATAATAATTTTTATTATAGTGATTTTTGGTATTTTTCAATTTATAAACTATGTATATATATGTTATTGGAAAATTCAAAATGATAGTAGACAAAAGCTCTGTAATCCTAATACTCATTAGATAATTACACTTAATACTTTCTACTTTTTCTATGATACATATTTTGAAACATTTTTATAAAACTATTGTAATGACTACTTCAAACTTTTTTCAACTTAATATACCATGAATAACTTTCCATGGCAACAAGTATTCTTCAGAAGGTTCCAAACTCAAATGTCTTCAGAGGCAGGCAAGTGATGTCAGCAAGCCAAGGGGGCTGAACTGGCAGGTAACTAGAGAACTGGAGAGTATATACTTGCTCTAAGGAAGCAGTTACTACTCAGCTTGCCTTATGGGAATGCAATTTTTCCAGAGAAAATTAGAGTTTGTGGGAAATCTCCCCAGTTTTTAAAGGTTGGTAATAAATTCAAAGTTTTAAAAAATACTCTGCAAGCATAATAATATGTATCTGCAGGCTAGATTTGGCCTGTGGGCTGCCTGTTTGTGACCTCTGATTCAGAATATCATTTGTAATGGCTGTCAAATGTCATGAGCATTGAAAGCCTTTGATTTAGCTAAGTTGCCTTCCTGATGGTCCTATCTGCATGGAACCCAACAATTTTTATAACATGCCTCATTCTGCAACCTCTCCTTTACCAACCTCCCACCACCATTTTCGCTCCACCCTGTTAGTTGATACAAGGGTTTAGAAAAAAGGCTGGAAAAGGAGTGGGACCTGATGTCACATTGGGGAGTTCCCTGCCAACAGGTGTCCCGACATCCTGTGGCATTTGTACCAGGAAGTTAGGATTTCAGACAAACAGCAATACTCATCTGGGCCGAAGAGAGTCCCTGAAGATCATCCAGCTCTGTGAGGCAACTGAACTTTGAACATTTTCCATCTCGACACAGGTATTGATTCCATAGCCACTGACAAAGTCACTGACAAATACTCTGCTTCCTTAAAGTGTGTTCTTTGAAAAAGAAATAACTGGCAGGCATTTGGTTTCTGTTCTAACACTAAGGCAAACATGACTTTTATGTCTCCATGGTCATATGCAAACTGGAAAGTCTAGTTAGCATACCAAAACTGTCTTGATATATTTATAAACACAGAAATAGTCATAGATGCCTGTTGGACAGGGTTCTTTGTGCCATGTCACAAGATGATGAAAATCTTTCTGTTTTCTTCTTTTCTGGCTTTCATGTTAGTCTGCTCCAGAGATTTTTACTAAATACAATTAACTGGGGTGTTTTAGAATATGGCTTCCCTGTTTTTTTTCTCTCTGCCTCTTTTTTCAATCTTGTGGAACTGGGTGAATTCTGCACATAAATGAGCATCAGTTTCTCACAATAAATTACTGCAAGTACATGTTTTCATTTGATATTTTCTCTTTCAACTCTGCTTTTTAGCTGGCTTTTGAAAATAGCTTAGCTGCTTAGCAGTAAAGACATTATCTGAAGCTTGCCAGGTGACTACATAGTCTAACAAGGTCAAATACCAATTTAGCAAATTTGCATTCTGCCAAAACAAATTTTCCTTGTAGTTTCAACATGAAATGCCTCTCAACTCTTCACAGGGTGGCTGCCCTAGCTCCTTTTTGTGGTGGGTTATTAACAGTAATGGGGCAATATGATGTGTACCTGAATTGGTTTTGAAATTATTGAAAAAGAGCGTGATCCTTGTAATTATTAGCCTAATAAAAAATTAGCCTGAAGTATAAAGGGCTTAAATGTTGTAGCTTTGAACTCTGTTTTCTTTAAAGGAGCTTTGTTTTTCTAATTTATCTGTATTTACTGTATCTGTGGTAGGTTTACTTCTGTGGAACAGAATCCAGGGGTTCTGGTTGATTCATTCCATTCCCCATTTTCCTCCAATTCCTGAAGAAGGCTATGAGTATCCACCCACAGGGAGACGAAATGGACAAACTGGCATCTGCATAACTTTCAAGTACAACCAGTATGAAGCAATAGGTAACACTAGAGTGTGTAAAAAGAGAGAGAGAGAGAGAAAGAGAGGTAACAATATTGAAGAAGGGATTTGGAAATATATTAATAAATTTATCACTTAATTTGCTTCTCTATTCATAAACCCTCTGATACCTAGATTCTAATATTGGCTTTGGTGAGATCTCAGGCAGGCTCACTTACTGGACCTTGCTTTTCTGGTCCACCAATGAAATCTTTGAACTTGATCAGAGGCAGTAGTTTCAAATGTCTACAGGGGCCAGGCAGGTAACAAAAATGGGTGACACAGGTGGACATTGCATGGGCAATGGGGACAGTGACAAACTGGGTTGTTGACTCTCCCCTAGCTTCCCTCAAAAGCTTCAGCTCCATTATACTGTGGTTCTGTGGGAATACAGACCTACATCTCCATATTTTTTAGAGGAAGCAGAAACCTAGGGGAGGATGTAAGAATACAAGAGAGAGAAGGAAAGAGGGAGATAGATCCTCTGATTTTCAAATATGGTCTCAATCTTATTTATTTTTTAAATTGTGTAGACCTCATGTTGCCTGTAGGCCACCAACATGACACTTCAGAGCATAAACCAGATGATCTTCCCTTAAGATCTCAAGTTCAAAGGGCCAAAAATACTTGGATTTGGAAAATCCAAAGTAGGAATAGGGAAGAGAAGTAGGAATGGTATTTTACCAATCACTTTTTACTGAGCAAGCTGCTAAATAGTAAAGAGTGATTATTTGCCTCTGGATATAGGAGGTTTAGAATATTTTTGTTTTTTATCAAATTTCCATCTTATGGAAAGGATTATTGAGCCTCTCACCCAAATTAAGCCCTAGTCTAACTAGCTGAGTTCCTATAATGATTAGAGAGCTTAATAGCATAGAGATTAGGTGTGCATGCTGATGAGTTGGTCATTCTTGGAGCTGGATGATCAGTACATGGGTGTTCTCTACTTTTGTATGTGTACACATGGGGGAAAAAACACATGGCCTCCAAGACCAGACTGCCTGGGTTTTAATACCAACTCCTTCAGTTACAAGCTTATAACCTTGGGCATGTGACATAAATTCTCCATTAATTTATCTATAAAATGAGGATAATGATAAAAGAACTTACCTAATAATAAGGTTGTTCTGATTAAATTAGTAAACCCACATAATAATGCCTGGAAAGTAGGGAGTGTTAACTATTTTAACCAAAAGTTTGAAGGCTATTGGCTTAAAGAAGGGAATACTTTTGCTTTTGTTTTTCATTCTATTTAGTTTTTTAATTCACAACAAGACCTAAAATACCAACAAGCATTTCCATTTGTGTCTTAATTCTCAACTTTTCTTTATTGTTTCTTGATTCAGATTCTCAGCTCTTGGTCTGCAACCCAAACGTTTATAGCTGTTCCATCCCAGTAACCTTTCACCAGGAGCTCGTTCACATGCCCCAGCTGTGTGCCAGATCCAGCTCATCAGAGATCCCTGGCCGGCATCTCACCACACTTCAGTCAGCCCAGGGACAAAAATTCCTCCATTTTGCAAAGTCTGATTATTTTCTTGACGGTATGAAAGCCCATCATCAAACAATATGCTATTACACTGCTGCTGGACTCACTTTGGATTGCAAAGAGGAAATATTCTGATTATTCAGGGGAGTAGAAGTAGAAAAGGAGGGAGGACAAAGAAAGGAAAGGGAGAAAGGACACCAAGGGTCAATTAAAATATTAGCCACTTGAATAGAAGGGTTGCTGATCCAACCACAAAAGTATCTCAAAACCATCTAGCCAGAGGCCAGTAAAAACTCAGTCTCCAGCCTCAGCTGGGCACAGAACCAAGCTGTCTCCTTTTTCTTTCACTCCCTAAGTAGCTATTTTAAGACTTCCTTACCCTCAAGTCCTGCCTCTTCACCTTTTCCTTCATAGAGAGAATAGAAATCACCAGAAAGAAACCACTTCAAGAGCACACCCCACCCTCCACAATCTAAGCTATTTTCATTCTTTTTTTACCAGTTTTCTCTCATCCAAACAGAAGCAGTGCACTCCGTGCCCTGGAACCTATCCCAGCCTCAGAATACTTTCATAAACTCAACCTGTTCTCCCTCTTCTACTTCAGCTCTCTTGCTCTACAAGCCCCTTAGAATATAAACATTCCTAAAAACCCTCCCTCAATTCTAGATTCCCTATATCTCTGTTTTTTTTCTTCTAAATTTACTTTCAGAAAACTCTTCAGGGTCTTTACTTGCTCACTGCTCCTTGACTACAGTCTTGCTTCTCTGTCTATAGACCTTACAGTCTCTCTCCAGTCACCAATGGCCATCTTAATTGACCTCACTGTCTTCCTTCCTTCCTTCCTTCCAACTTCCTTCCGTCCTTCCTTCCTTCCTTCCTTCCTAACTTACTTCATTCGTTCCTTCATTCGTTCCTTCCTTCCTAACTTCCTTCTTTTCTTCCTTCCTAACTTCCTTCCTTCCTTTAATATTGAATAAAATTTACTGAATGCCTACTACTTGCCTGTGTTAGGCATTAGAGATCCCAAAATTAACAGGACAGAAATAGCTTCTGCAGAATTTGGCACAGTTGGAACCCTTTCTTTTTTGAAACGTTCTCCTCCCTGAGTTTTGGAAGTACACAGTCTTTTGGTCTTCCTCCCACTTCTTATAAGTCTCTTCTGCCAGGTCCTCCTCCTCTGCATACTCCTTATGTGACTAGGTTGCCCTGTGGTCCTCTACTTACCCTTATCGCATATACATATTCCTGCTAGGTGATTCCCAAGTCTAGATCTCCACCCTAGACCTCTGTTCTGACAGAAGTATTCATCAGTGAGTGGGACATTCCTGCTCACAGGGTGGCACAGCCACACAAAATTCAACACGCCAAACTCATCTCATCATTATTCCTAACATATCTCACTCTTTTTCTCATATTCTGCATGGTCCCCTAGAACTCTTGATCCCTGTTTTTTTCTCTTCCCCCTTATCAAATCATCAAGTTAAATCAGTTCCCAGTCCTTAATAACTCACATTTATCTTACCCCCTCTAAACTTTCTGCCATGGCCATGGTTCACACCTGTGTTTGTTACCACACTTATTGTGACAAGCTGGTGGTTTTCCTCTCTCCAATCTAACGTAGTCTTCCCAATTCATCCTGCACATTGCTTCTCAATTGATATTTATGGTCATAAAGCAGTTTCTATTAATCCCCCAATAACACTCCTTAAAAAATTTCCCATTGATTTCAGGAAAATTCAAACACTTTGGCATGGTTTATAAAGATGTCTAGATGCTGGCCTCTGGTTACTGCTCTATCCTTATTCTTTCCAAAGGTCTTTTCAGGACAAAAGCCTATATTGCTCTCTTGTATGTGTGGAATAGAAGACGTTTTCAGAGACCAATATCATCCTAGTAATAATGCTAGTAACTTTTATTTGCATATCACTTTAGTGTTTATAAAATGTTCTCCTATCCACTCTCTCAGTCATGTTGTTACTATTGTACTTGTGACATCCACATATCAGGGGTGCGTGATGGTTCTACTCCTGAGATATTTTCAGGGATTTATCTAAGTTTAAATACTAACCTCACTATTTTTCTCTTTATAAACTCTAGACATCTTTGCAGCCTGGATGGCTCAACGGTTGAAGACTCACTTGCTAACAGAAACCTGGCAGCGAAAGAGACAAGAGCTTCCTTCAAACTGCTCCCTTCCTTACCATGTCTACAATGTCAAAGCAATTAAGTCATCTAGACAATCTTATTTCAGCTCTTATCAGGATCATGCCAAATGGTGTATTTCCCAAAAGGGCACCAAAAATCGCTGGACATGTATTGGAGACCTAAATCGGAGCCCACACCAAGCCTTCAGAAGTGGAGGATTCATTTGTACCCAGAATCAGCATATTTACCAAGCATTCCAAGGATTAGTTTTATATTATGAGAACTGTAACTAAACTTGGTGAAAGGACATATGTGCTATCATTTTCAACACTGATATGGTATCTTCTTCTACTAGATCTATTCTTTATATATTAAAAGCCTGTGAATTTACTTATGGTCCACATACCATCAAATAAAATGTTTTTCTCCCATGCTTACCATTTTATCTTCCAAATAGTGGCAATTTATCTACTTAGCATGTATTTATTTATTTATTTTACAGCCTTATTGGAGTATAATTGCCTTACAATGGTGTGTTAGTTTCTGCTTTATAACAAAGTGAATCAGCTATACATATACCTTTATCCCCATATCTCCTTCCTCTTGCGTCTCCCTCTCACCCTCCCTATCCCACCCCTCTACTTAGCATTTATATGCCATAAACACACTCTGTTATGTATATCTAAAGTGAGAATAGAAGGAGTGAAAGAAAAAATGTTGTTCGAGATTAGTCAGCTCTCAATTGTCCATGGATTGACTGGCCATCTCTTAGAGTAATTTCATCTTCACAAAGAATTCCCTGACTCTCCTCCTCACCCCCTTTTGAAGAAAAAAACATTTCTATCTCTCTGTACATCAAACTACTTAGTCATATTCCTCCTAGAGTTCTTTTCAATGGTTTATGGTCAAGTCTAATTGGTCATTCTTGAGCTACTACTTACTAACTGTATGATCTTGGACCATTCACCTGAACTCTCTGAGCCTTGGTTTTCTTCTCTATGAAATGGAGATAATATCTAGGTATCTTCAAGCAAATAGCACAGAGCCTGGCCCAGTTGACACTTAAAAGACTTATGGAATTTAAATGTGAATCCCCCTACAGTGAGAAAAGACCAAAGAAAATTTAGAAATGAGTAATATTTTTCCAAAAGGAAAAAATAAGTCAGGGACTTCTCTGGTGGTGCAGTAGCTAAGACTCCATCCTCTCAATGCAGGGGGTCCGGGTTCGATCCCTGGTCAGGGAAGTAGATCCCACATGCGTGCTGCAACTAAGAGTTCGTATGTGACAACTAAGGAGCTCGCTTGCTGCAGTTAAGGCAACCAAATAAACAAAATTTTAAAAATAAATAAAATACTTTATAAAAAAATAAAATAAGTGACAGCCAAAAAAAAGAAGTCAGATTAGAAGAAAGAAATAAAACAACCCACCAACTTGGGGAGAAATAAAGAAGTGTAACATAAGGAAATCAGAATCAAATCTAGTAATCTTAATTCCAGTGTGTTTCATTTTCTGGAATTCTTATCACTAAATATAACTATTATATAAGCAAACAATAATAAATTTGTATTAAGCACTCATTGTTTACTAAAATTTGAAACATGGTTCCTAATTCCAAGAAGCTTACAATCTAACAAAAGTAATCATAAGAATAACTAAAGCTAGCGCTTATTGAGTGTTTACTATCTAGTAAACAGTCAACCCACATTTTCTTATTTGATCTTCATAACAGTGCTATGCAGTAGGAACTGTTATAATCCTTATTTTACTGACAAGGTAACTGAGGCCTACAGAGTTTCAGTAACTTGTCCACTATCACAGGGGTCTATCTGACCTCTAAGGCTATGCTCTTAACTGCTATTTCAAGAGACAAGTTTTAAAAAGTGATGTGATATAGGATAATACATATCTTGAGGTCTTAATCAACCAAAATTCATAGGACATAATGGCACTGGTTCAATGGAAAGCAGAGAAAAAAAACAAAGTTTGTCTTCCTGTCAGTAGCAAGCATAAGTGATGGGAATGTTGAATACTAGCTAACTAACTTACATGCTTGAAAACATAAGGAGGTTTGAAAAATATGTTTTAGCTTTGCAGAGAGCATCTGAGCATAAATAATTCCGATAAAATCAGATTAGAAGAATACAAAATCCTGACTTTAAAAATGAAGAGGATAAAAATGTTACTGAGCCCAAGCTTGGTAACAAATTTTGGCGAAGCCAGCCAGGAGCGCTGCTGCTTGTGGCCTGCCAGCCCTGGTTGGGGAATTTTCATGTAAGGCCCTAGCAGCTGCCAGGACCACTTGTCCTGAGGGTTTTCCCTTTGAAATTCCCTGAAGTGGCACCAGCTGCCCCAGTGCTTGGCAGTTGGAGCAAGGAATCAACATTTGGGAGCCAATGGGCCCCATATAGTAGGGTAAGTCACTCCGGGTATGTACTGGGAACTGCCAACTGGGAACATTTTCTCCTCTCAGTTAGGGCTTTTCCTTTAAGGGAAAAGCCAATTTGTTCATTCGATTGGGGTACCCTGTTGGAGGGGGGAATTATTGTTGGACTCTACCTGATTTGTAAACCGGTTTGTTGGCTTTTGTTTTACGTTCATTCATGATGGAATCTGTTTGTGTTTTTGGTATTGGAATTTGCTTGTGCTTTTTGTATTTTGTTGTTCTTGAACTTATAAATATGGGAAATATTCCATCTGTCCCTAAGGGAAGCCCTTTGGGGTGTATCTTAAATAAATGGGCAAAATATAGCTGTGGGCCTATGACTAAGGAAGAGAGGATATTCTATTGTAATTGTGTGTGGGCCCAATATATGTTAGGATGAGGAGAGTGAAGGCCCTTGAATGGCTCACTTAATTATTATACAATCTTGCAATTAGAATCGTTTTGTGAAAGAGCAGGTAAAAATGATGGGATTCCTAACATAGAAGCATTTATGCTATTGCATCAGGAGGAAAAGAAGTCAGAAGGCTCCCACCTTATGGTACAGCAGTCTAAAAGGAAAACCAAGGGAAAACCCGCTCTTCAAGAGGGAGAAGGTGAAAGTGAGAGTGAGGACATGTTATTCCAAAACTTAAAATGCCCCCTCCAGCCAACCAGACTCCCCCACTGGCCAAGCAGGCTGCACCAGCAGTTGTTCCGACCACCCCATGCCACCAACATATTCACTGCCTCCTGTTTCCCCTACTTATGGACATCAATTAGAAGTTTCTATGTTAACCCCAGGGGCACAGGGGCCTGGTTTGGCTTTACCATATAAGACCCAACAGGGCATCCAATTTGGACTGGGAGTCACTTCTGGAGCAGGGCAATTTCCCTTGTGCTGATATCCTGTGGGAGGCCTTAATGCAGATGGCCAACCAGCTGGGTTTCTACGGATGCACAAGCCATCGTCAACTTCAGATCTGTTTAACTGGAAAAACCATAACCTTACGTACTGAGAGGCCCCCCTCCATATGACTGAACTTTTCACTTCTACCTTTGCCACTCACCATCCCTCTTAGGCAGACATTCACACTCTTATGAATATGACGCTTACTGGGGATGAAAGAAGGATCGTCATTGACAAGGCTAGAAAGGAAGCATACCAGCTTCATCTAGCAGATCCAGATGGAGCTCCAGAAGCAAATTTGGCAGTTCTTATTGCTGAGCCTGACTGGGATTCTAATAATGGAGATATGCCACTCCTAAAACATTATAGGAAGTGTATCTTAGCGGGTCTTTGAAAAGGAGTACCTAGGCAAAAGAACTTAAACAAAATTCAGGAGACACACCAAAAACCCAATGAGGATCCATCAGAGTCTCTAGAAAGAATTTATCAAGCTTACAGGTGCTACATTGATACAGACTCTGAGTCCCCAGAAAATATGAGAATGGTAAATATGACCTTCACTGGGCAAAGCGCCCCAGATATAAGAAGAAAATTGCAAAAGTTAGATGGTGCATTTTGAATGAACCCTTCTCAAGTGGTAGATGTTGCTTTTACAGTGATCAACAACAGTTGGAGCAACCTTAACAGGGAACAACGATGGAAGCAAGAGGATGCAAGATGGAACGCCACTTTTCTGGCATCAGCACTGGATTCCGGGAAAGCAAGTAACCCAAAGAGAGGTAAGCCTCCATCATGGAGGGACCAATGTGCTTCCTCTAAGGAGGACAGGCATTGGAAAAAATGATTGACCCAGCCTAAAGAATAAGAAAGAAAACAGTAAAAGAAAGATGGGAACCTCTCATATGTTAGAAAAAGAGGAACACTCTCATGATGAATGAAGAGGCCTGGGGGCTCCTTTGGACTTGAGGTGTCCAATTCCAATTTCCCCACAGGAGCCCTGGGTAACTTTTGATAGTGGGGGACAAGTTGATTGACTTTCTGATAGATACGGCTATAACATGCTCCATGGTAAACACCAAGGTGGCACAGAAAGCATCTCAATCCATCCTGGTCATGGGAGTTTCTGGAGAAATACAAAATTGCTATTTCTTACTACTTCTGGAATGCCAATTAGGGGACCTCACCCTGAAACACAGTTTCTTATCTATGCCAGCGTGTCCAATCCCTCTTTTGGGCCGAGACCTCCTTTGTAAATTAAATGTTCAAGTAACTTTTTTGCCAGGACAGCTTGACACCAGAGCATGCTATAAGCCTACATATGGCACTCATGGACGCCCCAGAAAAGGAGACAGAGCTCTCCCCCAACCTCCAAGGTCTATGAAAAGGTAAGGCCAGAAGTGTGGGTTGATGGCACCCCAGAGAAGGCCAAAAACACATGACCAATACAAATCCCATTAAAAAAGGATGTTGGGGGCCTTCCCTGGTGGTTCAGTGGTTAAGAAGGGGACACGGGTTCAATTCCTGGTCGGGCAACTAAGATCCCACATGCCGCGGGGCAACTAAGCCCGCGTGCCACAGCTACTGAGCCCACAAGCCACAACTAGAGAGCCCACGTACCGCAATGAAGATCCTGCATGATGCAACTAAGACCCAATGCAGCCAAATTAATTAATTAATTAATTTTTTAAAAAGGGATGTTGGGGCACCTAATCTAAAACAATACCCTCTAAGGCAAGAGGCCCAAAAGGGAATACAGCCAATTCTCGAAAAGTTGTTTAAAACAGGAGTGATTATACCTTGCACGTTCCCATATAACACCCCTATCCTCCCGGTCAAACAGCCAAATTCAGCAGAGTATTGCTTTGTCCAAGACTTGAGGGCTGTTAATGAAATAGTCCAAGATTTGTACCCTGTGGCACCTAATCCATACACTCTGCTTACAACTGTTCTGGGAGAATACAGCTGATTCTCAGTTTTGGACTTGAAGGATGCTTTGTTCTGCATTCCTACTGCAGAAGAATCACAGCAGCTGTTTGCTTCTGAATGGCAGGACCCAGAAGCACAGGTAGTCCAACAGTATTGTTGGACAGTCCTGCCTCAAGGATTTAAGAATTCCCCTACTTTGTCTGGGGAAATGTTTGCTAGGGACCTTAGAAACTTAATATTGGATGAAGGACTCTTACTCCAATATGTGGACGATTTGCTCATAACAAGTCCTACATATGATAAGTGTCTACAAAATACCATAAGAACCCTGAATTATTTGCCCATTTGTGGATATAAGTTCTCCCAGTAAAAGGCCCAAGTATGTAAGCAACAAGTCACATATTTGGGTTTTCCCAAGGACAGCGGGGTCTTTTGCCTGATAGAAAACGGGCAATGGCAGGCTTGAGAACACCCAAGACTCGCAGACTACTGAGGGAATTTCTGGGAATGGCAGGATTCTGTCGGATTTGGATCCCGAACTATGGGCTCATAGTAAAGGCCCCCTGTGAAGCTTTAAAGAGGCATGAGGGCTTCCCTGGTGGTGCAGTGGTTGAGAGTCCGCCTGCCAATGCAGGGGACACGGGTTCGAGCCCTGGTCTGGGAAGATCCCACATGCCGCGGAGCAACTAGGCCCGTGAGCCACAACTACTGAGCCTGCGCGTCTGGAGCCTGTGCTCCTCAACAAGAGAGGCCGCGATAGTGAGAGGCCCGTGCACCACAATGAAGAGTGGCCCCCACTTGCTGCAACTAGAGAAAGCCCTCGCACAGAAACGAAGACCCAACACAGACAAAAATAAATATAAAAATTAATTAATTAATTTAAAAAAAAAGAGGCATGATTTTGAGCCCCTTACTTGGACTACAAAGTGTCAAACAGCCTTTGAAATAATAAAAACAAAGTTAGTCCCAGCCCCGGCTTTGGGACTACCAGACTTAAGGAAACCTTTCAAATTTTATGTCCATGAGAGACAAGGCATAAATCTCTGGGTGTTAATTCAAACTCTGGGGAATTCTCAAAACAACTAGAACAGACTATTAAGGGATGGCCTCCTTGCCTTCGAGCTATAGCAGCTACTTGTGACATACTTCAGGAAGCTGAGCAGTTTACCCTGGGGCAACCCACCACTGTGTGTGTCCCTCACTATGTTCTTTACTGGAACAAAAAGGGAGCAATTGGCTGACTTCTGGGAGAATGAGAAAGTACCAAGCCATTCTCTTAGACAATCTTAATGTAGGACCTCAGGTCACTTCAGCCCTAAATCCTGCGGCATTGCTCCCGATTGATGCTGCACAATCCCCAGAGCAGGACTGCCTATGGGTCATTGAGCTCGTGTACTCTAGCAGACCAGACTCGACAACCTTGGCCGAGCCAGAACATGGAACTGTTCACCGATGGAAGCAGCTTCACGGACCAAGGTAAGTGGTACGATGGGTATGCGGTGGTAACCCTTAAAAAGATTGTTGAAGCAAAAGCCCTGCCCCCAGCGAGCTCAGCTCAGAAGGCAGAAATCATTGCTCTGACAAGAGCCCTACTTCTCACTGAAGGCAGGCAAGTAAATATATTCACAGGCTCTCGCTATGCACTCTCCGTGGTGCATGCTCACGGGGCAATCTGGAAAGAAAGGGGGTGCCTCACTTTGAACAATAAAGACATAAAACATGCTTCTGAAATCCTGTCACTCTTAGAAACAGTCCATAAGCCCTCACAAGTGGCCATAATGCACCGCCCAGGCCACCAAAAGGGTGAAACTCATATAATGAAAGGCAACCAGTTAGCTGACCAAGCTGCAAAGAAAGCAGCAAAGGAAGGGGATTGTCAAGCCATGAAAGGGTCACTTCTATCACAGGTCAGCTTCTCAAAATACCGGATAGTGTATTCAGAGAAGGACAAGGAGAGGGCCAAAGAGTGGGGATTCACTCTTGATCACACCTCACCTGGCTGGAAATGTAGTGCACAAAGAATTGTTTTGATTCCTGAGGCCCTCTTGGACACTGTGCTGGAGCACACTGATAATAGTACCCATTATGGGAGCGATGCCACCCTACAACGGATTCAGAAATACATAATGGGGCCTAACCTGCAAAGGACCATCCAGCAAGTCACGCAAAACTGTATGATTTGTGCTGAAAATAACCCAAAGACTGCTCTCAGAGCTCCCCAGACGGGGACCCAACACAGAGGAACCTGCCCCGCCGAGGACTGGCAAACAGACTTTATTCAAATGCTTCGAGCCACAGGAAATTTCAGATATCTGCTAGTATTTGTGGACACTTTTTCAGGATGGGTGGAGGCATATCCTACCAGAACAGAAAAAGCCTCCAAAGTGGTAAAAGTCCTCCTTAAGAAAATCATCCCCCAATTTGTAATGCCTAACTCCCTTCAAAGTGATAATGGGCCTGCTTTTATCTCTAGCATAACCCAACAAGTGTCTAAAGCACTGCAAATTAATTGGAAGCTACATTCATCGTGGAGACCACAATCAATAGGAGAAACTGAGAACATGAATTATACATTTCAAAGGAGCATTGCTCAAATATGTCAAGAGACTAATTTTACTTGGGATAAGGCCTTGCCAGTTGCCCTGCTATGGATCAGAGTGGCTCCCAGAAGCAGGCTTAAATTAAGCCCCTTTGAAATATTGTATGCTAGGCCACTCCAGGTGTCTGCCCCAGTGGGAGAATCTATAAATGCTCTGAAAGATCCAGCAGTTGCCAATTATGTTAAAACTCTGGGCACAGTACTAACCTCTGTTCATGAGTTTGCTTCCAGCAGGTCTGCCTATCCAACTAGGGTAGCCTTACATCCTTTCTGGCCTGGAGACTGAGTCCTCCTTAAAATCTGAAGAGAACAAGGGCCTGAGCACCAGTTGAGTGCAAGGTGGACAGGACCACATGTGGTATTACTCACCACGCATTCACCTGTCAAGTTAGCTGGAGTAAAGCCATGGATTCATCACACTTGGGTTAACGTAGCCCCACTGTCATCAAGAAATGACTAGAGGCCTGAGAGTCCTAGAGAGCAACGGGTTTGTGAACTTTTAGAAGGGTTAAGGTTGCTCTTCAAAAATAATAAGTATTGAAATTAATATTTCATTGTAGAAGGAATTTCATTAGGTTCAAATAGTTGTAGATAAAGAAAGAGAATTGTATTGCTTACTAAAAATTTTAAGCAACATTCCCGACTCAAAACTGATCAATTCCATTTCACAATCACACCCTCATTGCCCCTGTTCAGTGGGAAGTAGCCAGAAAGATCATCATCCCTTTTCCCACAAGACTGTGGAATGGACATTGACAGTGGGGAATTATAATAGGGATGGGGCAGGCATGAGCTATAGCAGCCCCATTCAGCCATTGGTCGGCGCCGAAGTGGGCCCCTCCCCAAAGCGAGCAACTGTCAATGAGTAACCGTTAGTGGTCCTGCTAAGCCATTGGTAACACAGTGGGCCCCTCCCCCTCCTCTGCATAAAAGGAGCCAGAATTTAGACTGGGACAAGATGGGGGTTTTTTTTTTTGAGACGCTAGTCTGCCATCTTCTCGGTCTGCTAGCTTTCCGATTAAAGTTGTTCTTCCTTGCCCCAACAACTTGTCTCCTGATTTATTGGCCTGTTGTGCAGCCAGAAGAGTGAGCTTGGGCTCAGCAACAAAAACTTGATCCAATAGTGTAACGAGGAATGAATGGGAAGGAAAAAGAGAAAGACAACATGAAGAAATTCTATTGAACTAAACATACACAATAGGTATGAGCTTACTCCCAAAAGTATTGATAAACCAAGACCTTCTAGAAAAGTTGTTTCATCCGAAGCTCAACAGAACAATCTGAAGGAGAAGAGAATTAAAATCAGAATCCATAGAATAAAGAGTATAGGAATGTGACAGAGAAAGAAAAAGAAGATACTGGTCTGCTGGAAATGCATGTAAAGATATGTTTCCCATTGAAGGAGAGAGAGGAAGTGGCTAGACCTCCCTTGAGGATGGAAAAAAATGCCATAATTGAACAGTCCTGGTAGTTCAAGAATATCAAATACTGACCCTGGGATGAAGGAATGTATCTTGGTGTTGGTAGTTCCCTGTGGTGGAGCTTAGAGGCAGCTACAATAAACCAAAGGACAGCTAGTATTGCTATCTTTCTCAAGCATATGCCCAGCATTGCTACCCAGTCATTCTGACTCCCGTAAAGACAATGGGGACATATCTTTAGGGTACTAACATCATTGGAAGGAAACTGAAATATTTGAGAATATAGGGGACATTTTAATTGATTCTCTTTGGGAGAAAGAGGAAAACATGGGTGATATCAATAGATGAAATTTAAGTCCTAAACCATGATTTAAAACACTGAAATTAAAGAACCATGTCTAAGATGGGAATGTATCTTTCAAAGAAGTGTAAGACTGTGTTTGTCTATAAACTACTTAATGTAATTGTGAAGAAAAGAAATTAGAAACAGAAATAAACCTATGGCAATAATAATTAGAGTGGAGGATGGCAGTTCTAACATGGAAACTCCAAGCCATTTTTCTGCTGTGCCTTCACACTCCCTCCTAGAAAACCTATTTTCCCCCAGTTTGTGGTATCAAGTGACCCTTTCTTCTCTAGCTCAAATGGCAGGACTGAGTGAGTTTGTGATACCAAAGAACATAAGTCAAAGGCCATTCCAAGGCAATTAGATATAGAGAGTTTACAGTAGGGGTACCAAGACGGAGTTTGGGGGGTTGGACACTTGATCAGGAGGGTCATGTCCACTGGAGATAGCTTCACCATTTTCTGCCTTGTACACACTGAAGCAGAGAATGCTGGGCTGCAGGAGCTGGAGAATGGTGCAAATGGACCTCAAAATCAAAGAAGCACAGAGCGGTATCAATTCCTAAGTGTCCAGATGTCAGCTGAGTTCCTTGTGGAGCCAGCTATTCTCCATAGTCACATAACCTATGACATACCCTTACATTCTGTTATTAACTTCCCTATTATTAGTTTAGGTTAGTTTGAATAGGTACCTAATTCTTGCAAGCAAACAATTCTTATCTAAATTATGTAGAAAAAAGCATGACAGTGTGAGTGTGGTGCCAAATCATTTCAACAAAAATAATAGAGAAATGTGTCCTAAACAAGTCTCACAGTCTCATAATCTCAGGTTTTTTATATACTAACACAGAGTATGGGGTATAAAGGAGAGAAATTTGATATTGTAGCATGGTATGGTAAATAGGCTTTCACAGGAAGCAATAGAAAGCACTTGATGGGATGGAATAAGAAAGAGTTATGGTGTAGCTTCAAATATTCAGACATTTACTAAGGGTCTCATCCAGCTAAAATAATTCTTGATTAACTTTCGGCTTAATACACAGACAATTACTTCTCCCAAAAAGTAGACGAAATGTCTAGAGGAATTTCAACTCTGAACCTAAGACTTGCCAGAAAGGAGGAGTTTGCTGGTGAAATGAAAGTAATGGTGTCCCAGGAGAAAAATATCCCCGGGAAAGTTTTCATTTTCTTTTCATCAGGGAAAGAAAGGTTGAATATACTCCAAGATTAGAAAGTCTGAGATTGAGGTACAGAAGAAAATATGATTCCATGGCAGAAGATTCTTATAGGGAATATAGCTCAAGAGGTTAAGAAGTTATCAAAAGTGAAATTCTGACTATGTGATTTCTCTATGAAGAAGAAAGGGAAAAAGCAATGTAATTACACAGTCAGTTTTCTCATGAGCTTATATATAACAGCTGCATACAAAGCATAAAAGAAAAAGGCCAGGGACTTCCCTGGTGGTGCAGTGGTTGAGAGTCCGCCTGCCAATGCAGGGGACATGAGTTCAATCCCTGGACCGGGAAGATCCCACATGCCGCAGAGCAACGAAGCCCGTGCGCCACAACTACTGAGCCTGTGCTCTAGAGCTCACAAGCCACAATTACTGAAGCCCGCGTGCCACAACTACTGAAGCCCGTGTGCCTAGAGCCTGTGCTCCACAACAAGAGAAGCCACCGCAGTGAGAAGCCCGTGCGCTGCAATGAAGAGTAACCCCCGCTCACCGCAACTAGAGAAAGCCCGTGCAGAACAAAAACCCAACACAGCCAAAAATAAATAAATAAATAAATTTATAAAAGAAAAGAAAAGAAAAAGGCCAATGAACAAAGAAGAATAAAAGAATGGCACCAATCTGTATACAGAATTACATGAAACAGCAAAGGCTACTTGTTTCAAAAAATGTTAAGGTTAACAAAAAATGTTTCATAGTTATATTTGATCAGGATTACATTGGAAAAAATAGTAGTTTGTGAATGCCAAAAAAACTTTGTCTCTTTTATTTCTGTCTTTTCAGTAAAGATGAGTGGTATTCAAACTGAGAAGGCAGGGAAAAAATGGTCAGGGATAACTAAATCAAGACTTCTGCTAAGCAATTTTAAGAGCGCACACAGCTCCCTACAATGAGTTCATGTTTCCAGGCCCAAAGAATGATAGCGAAAACTACTGAAAGATCAGAGATCTTTGAGGAAACGTGGAAGACAGACAAATATCATCTTACTTTCCAAAACTGAACAGAAGGTGTGGTCTGAAGTGTAATCCCCAGAATGATCCTGTAGTGGATCTTTAAAGGGCCATATTGTAAGCACTTAGAAAATGATCATCTAGACAATCTGCAGGTGTCAGCCTGAACCAGGCTGTCTACAAGACAGGCATCTCTGACTACCTCATTTCCATTTAGACAAGAGTTACAAGACTGGTGGATCAAGAAATTGTAGTAGGTAGGGAATCCTTGAGCAGCAACAAAACAGAGGTCTCTCTTGATATCCTGTGGTCAAGATGATAACATTGGGTGAATGTGAATATAGTCCAATGAATTTATACTTTATTCAAAGAGTAGTCAAGGTGGATTTGTGTCAATTTGAAAGGAGGTTCTTGATTTCATACCAAAGAGCATGAACACTTTTTCCAATTTAATCCATCAAACACAGTCTGTACTAGACACTGTGATGAGCAAAAGGAACAACAATGAACAAGACAGACAGTCTCTGCCCTTAAAGATCTTATACTTGAGTTCTGTCCTTAGCCCTATTCCATAAACATTTTTAGATGACTTTGATGAGTAACCACAAAATATGTTTATTAAATTTGTATATGACAAATAGGTAAAAAAATAGCAGATCCAGCAAATGATGAAATTTATTCACAAGGAATCTTGAAAGGCTGGTGTGATAGATTAAATAATACTAAATATGATAAAGATAAATGTAAGTCTCTTCCCTTGAATCCAAAATCGACTACAAAAACTCATAATGAGGGCTTCCCTGGTGGCACAGTGGTTGGGAGTCCACCTGCCGATGCAGGGGATATGGGTTCGTGCCCCGTTCTGGGAAGATCCCACATGTTGCGGAGCGGCTGGGCCCGTGAGCCATGGCCGCTGAGCCTGCGCGTCCGGAGCCTGTGCTCCGCAACGGGAGAGGCCACAACAGTGAGAGGCCCGTGCAATGCGAAAAAAAAAAAACAAAAAAACAAACCCACAATGACCATGACAGAGGTACAGGTTGAAGAAAAATATAATTTAACAGCAGATGATGTAGAAAATGATTCAGAGGTTTTGGCAGAAAACTCAATATGACTAAAGAGTGTGATTGGCTAAAAAAAGAAAGAAAAAGAAGATACTATAATATTGAGATGTATGGATAGAACATTATAAAGAGTAAGGAAATAGGCATACTCTATCCTATGTTAGTGGCCCAGGTATCATTTTTATGAGGAATATAGAAAGAGTGAAGGATGTATAGAAGAAATTGGCCAGAATAAATATGGCTTCTGTGATAGAAGAGGGAACAGTAGAAAGAAATGGAAATGTCTATCCCCAGAAAGGTTCACTGGGGACAGGACACATATCTTCAAATATATAAAAGACTATTCTGTGGAGGAAGTTCTACACTTGCGCTATATGACATCTAGAGGCTGAGGTAGGATAAAGGAATAGAAAATAGAGTGAACCACATTCAGCTCAAATTAAGTACAAACCATGTTGTCTAAATATTTTGCCATGGCTAATGAGCTCTACAGGATCTACCATGGACTTCCTTTCCGGCCACTGTCCCACAGCTCTTCCACCCACTCATTACACTTCACCTACTGCTATTCTTCTTACTCCTCAAACTCACCAACCCCACCTCAAAGTCATGCAACTGCTAGTCCTGCTGACTGAAAAATTTTTCTCCCAGATGTGTACATGGTTGGCCTCTTACCATTAAGGGCCTCAGCATTAAGGTAATTTCTTATGAGAGGCCTTTTCTGGTCATGCAGTCTAAGTTAGCATCTCCAGCACTTTCCAGTGCAACACTCTATTTTATTTTAGCATTTATCACTATATGATATTATCTTCATGATGGTACATGGATTTTTCCATCCTGTTCACTGTCAAATCCCCAGTCCCTGTGCAATTCCTGGAACATTGAATGCTCAGTGAATATTAGTTGAATGTATGAATGAATGAATGTAAAGTTGGCAAGATCTGCCAAGATATGTGTTTGAGTGAAGAGCAAAACTCATTGGGAAAGCTGTGGTAGGGGAGATTCGCACATAGACTGAGAAGTATAACTGGATGACCTTAAAGTCATTTTCAATCCTGAAGTTCTATAATTAAACACTAATTTATGGGAGGCATTATAATTTCACTATTGGTTCAGAGAGAGATGACAAATGAAGACTGGAACAGCCAAGAAGGCTTAATTGAAGATGTAGAGATAGGTGGAATTTAGACAGTTGGAATGGGAGAAAAGATGTTTGAGGAGAAAGAAATAGCATGAGCAAAGTCTCAGAGGCAGACCTAATACCATATGAGGAGGAGACAACTGTTAAGAAGTTAGGCTCATCCAAAGGAGAGGATGTGCTTTGGGAACTTGAGAAAAATGAGACAACAGGTAGAATAGGGCCACAATGCATGGTTGAACTTTAAAGCCAAACTATGAATTGAACTCAATAGGAAATCCCTGAGCATCCTGAGAAGATAGATGAACACTATGATAAAGGCAATGATTTAAGAGAAGGCAATCTCTGGTAGAATCTAAGCCTTGTAACTGATTTAAACTAAATTATATCCCTTCAACTATAAAACAACCTATTCTTTTCTATTCTATGCCATTTTAGGAGGCTCTGACAATAATTCTGATGTGAGATATGAAGTCCTGAATTAAGATAGTAACAAGTGAAACAGGAAAAGATCAATATGAGAGACTTAAAAAAAAATAGAAAAATGAAAAGGCAGAGGGCTATATACCAAATGAAGGAACAAGATAAAGCCCCAGAAAAACAACTAAATAAAGTGGAGATAGGCAACCTTCCAGAAAAAGGATTCAGAATAATGAGAGTGAAGATGATCCAGGACCTCAGAAAAAGAATGGAAGCAAAGATCGAGAAGATGCAAGAAATGTTCAACAAAGACCTAGAAGAATTAAAGAACAAACAAACAGAGATGAACAATACAATAACTGAAATGAAAAATACACTAGAAGGAATCAATAGCAGAATAACTGAGGCAGAAGAACGGATAAGTGACCTGGAAGATACAATGGTGGAATTCACTGTCATAAAACAGAATAAAGAAAAAAGAATGAAAAGAAATGAAGACAGCCTAAGAGACCTCTGGGACAACATTAAATGCAACGACATTTGCATTGTAGGGGTCCCAGAAGGAGAAGAGAGAGTGAAAGGACCCAAGAAAATATTTGAAGAGATTATAGTCAAAAACTTCGCTAGCATGGGAAAGGAAATAGCCACCCAAGTACAGGAAGTGCAGAGAGTCCCATACAGGAAAAACCCAAGGAGAAACACGCCAAGACACATTGTAATGAAATTAGTCAAAATTAAAGACAAAGAAAAATTATTGAAAGCAGCAAGGGAAGAATGACTGATAACATACAGGGAAACTCCCATAAGGTTAAAAGTTGATTTCTCAGCAGAAACTCTACAAGCCAGAAGGGAGTTGGTATGACATATTTAAAGGGATGAAAGGGAAGAACCTACAACCAACATTACTCTACCTGGCAAGCATTTCATTCAGAGTCAATGGAGAAATCAAAAGCTTTACAGACAAGCAAAATCTAAAAGAATTCAGCACCACCAAATCAGCTCTACAACAAATGCTAAAGGAACTTCTCTAAGTGGGAAACACAAGAGAAGAAAAGGACCTACAAAAACAAACCCAAAACAATTAAGAAAATAGTAATAGGAGCATACATATCAATAAATACCTTAAACATAATCCTAAAGATGCCACCAGAAGACTACTAGAGCTAATCAACGAATTTAGCAATGTAGCAGGATACAAAATTAATGCACAGAAATCTCTTGCATTCCTCTACACTAATGACGAAAAATCTGAAAGTGAACTTAAGGAAACACTCCCATTTACCATTGCAAAAAAAGAATAAAATACCTAGTAATAAACGTACCTAAGGAGACAAAAGTCCTGTATGCAGAAAACTATAAGACACTGATGAAAGAAATTAAAGATTATACCAACTGATGGAGAGATATACCATGTTCTTGGATTGGAAGAATCAATATTGTGAAAATGACTATACTACCCAAAGCAATCTACAGAGTCAGTGCAACCCCTATCAAATTACCAATGGCATTTTTTACAGAACTAGAACAAAAAATCTTAAAATTTGTATGGAAACACAAAAGACCCCATATAGCCAAAGCAGTCTTGAGGGGAAAAAAATGGTGCTGCAGGCATCAGACTCCCTACTTCAGACTATACTACAAAGCTACAGTAATCAAGACAATATGGTACTGGCATAAAAACTGAAATATAGATCAACGGATCGAGATAGAAAGCCCAGAGAAAAACTCACACACCTATGGTCAACTAATCTATGCCAAAGGAGGCAAGGATATATAATGGAGAAAAGACAGTCTCTTCAATAAGTGGTGCTGGGAAAACTGGACAGCTACATGTAAGAGAATGAAATTAGAACACTCCCTGACACCATCCACAAAAATAAACTCAATGGATTAGAGACCTAAATGTAAGACTGGGCACTATAAAACTCTTAGAGGAAAACACAGGAAGAACACTCTTTGACATAAATCACAGCAAAATATTTTTTGATCCATCTCCTAGAGTAATGGAAATAAAAACAAAAATAAACAAATGGAACCTAATGAAACTTAAAGCTTTTGCACAGCAAAGCAAACCATAAGCAAGATGAAAAGATAACCCTTAGAATGGGAGAAAATATTTGCAAACAAATCAACAGACAAAAGATTAATTTCCAAAATATATAAACAGCTCATGCAGCTCAATAGTAAAAAAAAAAAAAAAACCCAATCCAAAAATGGGCCAAAGACCTAAATAGACATTTCTCCAAAGAAGACATACAGATGGCCAAGAGGCACATGAAAAGCTGTTCAACATCACTAATTATTAGAGAAATGGAAATCAAAACGACAATGTGTTATCACCTCACACCAGTTGTATATTACTCAGCCATAAAAAGAAACGAAATTGGGTCATTTGTAGAGATGTGGTTGCATCTAGAGATTGTCATACAGGTGAAGTAAGTCAGAAAGAGAAAAACAAATATCATATATTAACGCACATATGTGGAACCTAGAAAATGGTACAGATGAACTGGTTTGCAGAGCAGAAATTGAGACACAGAAGTAGAAGAAAAAATATGGACATCAAGGGGGGAAAGCGGTGGGGGGTGGGGGTGGGGGTGTGATGAATTGGGCGATTGGGCTTGACATGTATACACTGATGGGTATAAAATAAAATGGATGACTAATAAGAACCTGCTGTATAAAAAAATAAATAAAATTAAATTTTAAAAAAGCTATTAGGATTTCATGTCTAAATTAATAATAACTATAGTTATTTCCGTAATGGGAACACAAAATATAGTAGATGCTCAATAAATATTTGCTTTTGTACCATAAAATGATTCTATTACTGAACATTTGCAAGATATCTAGAAATCTTTGTGTAACAATGGCAATGAATTTGCACATACTCTCTAGCTCAGAATCCGTTGTCACCAGCATCCTGCACGTGGCTGGGTGAGCATCATCAGGTGAAAAAGATGTCCTCTACTGTAGACAGTCCCTATGACTTATTATATGACTGTTATTATATGACACATTATTATATGACTGTGACCTTATTAGAACCATGCTCTATTCAGACCAGTTGTTATAACTTTATGTTAACAGGCCTCTGTGAGGCAGCACCATAAAGGGATTAAAATGATTTCTCATCCATCTTGCCAGTACTTACACATTCAAATGAATATAGTCCTTTCCAATTAATCACTTTAAAAGACCATCCCTTTAGTCTCATTCTTCCCACCCTTTCTGACACTTCTCTTTACAAAAGAAGAAGCCACACACCAGCCAATTAAAATAACTCATTCCTCTATAGGCATCGGCTCATGCCATGTAACTTTCTGCCTAATATCCTTTAAAGCATCGACACAACTCCTTGCCTTAGTCAGTGCTGGTTAGAGATCAAGATCCCCGTTGTCCCTAACCCCATTTTACTCCCTCTCCCTTGTTAAGAGGCCCCTCTTTTCTTCTGTTTCCATTTGACTCATTTATTTCTAATATTGCTTGAACTTTTGTTGTTTTCTTCCCCCCCACATTTTTTTTGCGATGCTCTTTGAAGAAAATGTCAAATGTATTCATGTTACGTGAATGAATTCAGTATGCCGTCCTATGAGAGCCCAGCGGAATTTGGGAAGAGGCACAGTACAGTGTAACAGCTCTGGAATCACACAGCCTGCATTTGAAACCTGGCTCTGTTGATCTTGAGCAATCACCAGCTGTATGACCTTCAACAAATTATTTAACCTTTCTAAGTCACTTTCTAAACTGAAAAACAAGAATGTTAATAATAGAAATAAGATAATCTCTGTAAAACGCTTAGCGCATAAAAAATGTCCCCACCTTCCATTTAAAACTATCAGAACAAAAATAAAGATTTACTGTATTAATTAATCTTATTAATTCAGAGGTTGAAGGAAAAACAATTGTTCTGTCTATACCACATTCTAATAACTACTCAATCCTGTGAAGAAATCAGTCTAACAGATTGGTGTAAATAAAGTAAAGGAACTGAGAATGCCATTTATTTGAATTGTCCCCTTTCTCCATGGTGATAGTGTTTTCTCAATAACAAATAGGCAAATAAATAAAAGCCAGTCAGTTTTTACTTTATCTCACACTTGAGGAATCACAATGAAATGAATATAAGAAATATTCTCAGAGAAGAGGAAGGTGCAGGCATAAGCCTTACAAACATCCATGAGAATTCTTTGCAAATGCTTTCAATACAAGATTAATAAGTAGACTAAAGGGCGCTGCTGTCATTATTTGCAGAGCAAACAGGCATGAGTCCCTTCATGAGAGCAGGGCTTTGGAGGTTTAAATTTCAGTTCTGCTGCTTTCCATGCAGCCTCAAACAATTCATTTAAGCCTTCAAAGCCTTGATTTCCTCATCTGTGAAATGGAGAAAATTAAGAAAAATAATATATGAAAAGTTCTTATACAAGATAAGCATCAGTGTTTATTGTATCCCTACCCGCTTAGGGCAATGTTAGCTAAATAAAACCGTTTGTTCTGATCAAGGTTACTAGGCTGTATCACTTGAAGTATACATGGTACAAAGGAGGATTTTGTATCTGGATACTAGGCAGGCAGGTAGTCAATAAATATTTGATCTTTTTTTTTGGTTTTAATGGAAGTACTCTGTGTACCCGATACCTAATCTTGGATCTTCTTCATAACCTTTGTAGGTAGAGAAGCCACCAGCTTCCTAGGTCTCGAGCATCCTTACCTAATCCCAAGATCCTGTCTATTTCATTCACCACTGTTTCTTCATTTCCTGTAGTCTCAGAATGTTTCCAGTGGTTTTGCAGTAGAGCTATCCATGGAAGATACTCTTTTTGACACACCTAGAGTATGTTAAGCTTCTGCTATGTTTAATTATCATTCTATGGTTGGGAGGTATTTCAAAGAGAATTGAAGGAAAAGAAGTAATTTAAATGATTGTCCCATGCAATAAATTATATCAATGTCATATATCTACAACCTTCTGAAAAAGGAGCTATCTCCCTTTTTACCGTTTTGGGTGAGAAGATTGTTATAACCCCTAGAGGTTACTGAATCATGAAAGGGGTGGGCAGGGTTGGGCTGAGTGACTCTGGGTTAGCTAAATGACTGGGCTGTGGGTGGGTTTGTGGATGCGGGAAGTCCTTTAGAGTCAGGGGGCAAAGAAGGACAACGAAAATCCTACCCTTTGGTGCATATGTTATGCAGGAGAAATATATAAATCAATTTGGAAATAACTTTATCTCATAGATTAATTTTTTGCATTTCTTTCCTGTTTTTTAACATAGTTTCTAAATTGTTTTTAAATTTTAAAATAGCTTATTTTTTTCTTTATTAAAAAAAGATAGATGTTCACTGAAGGATATTATACAGATAAGCAAAAGGAAGAAAATTCAAAGTCCTTCTGCAAAGAAAGCAGATCAGTGGTGACCTGGGCCTGGAGGGTGGGGGAGGTAGAAATGATTAAAAGGGACATGGATAAACTTTTTGCGGTGATAGTGATTACACATGCGTATACATTGTCAGAATTCATCGAACTGTATACTCAACATGGGTATATTTTTTCATATGCAAATTATACCTCTATAAAGCCAATTAATACTTTTCAAAGTACTTCCACCATTACCCATACAAAACTACTGTTAATATTCTTATGTACGTTTTTTCAAATGATTTTTCTATGTATCTATGAATACACACGTCTATTGGTTTACACAAAAAGGTGTCTTTTTGATCAAATGTAACTGTTTTTTATTAATTTCAATTTTTTATTCTTACTTGGAAGTAGATTTTACCACCGTAACCAACTGCTTTCACAAAGCTTATTACATAACACCAAAGGGGAAAAAAATGCTTTGGAGCAAGAGAAGCAGGAAGCTATTTTGACTTTTACAGCCTCCAGGATCTCATTATTGACGATTCAATAATCATTGCGCACCTAATAGGTGCTATATAAGTGCTGGATAGCGACATTTGCCATTGGTAATGTCATGGCAAGTGACTGCTGAGAAACCCATTGACAGCCCCTGCGAATACCACTGACTACATCACATCTGCCTCTGAAAATGTGAGTCCACCTGTATGTTGATGCCTGATGTACAGCTACACAACCCTCTGCTTCTAGAGATTTACTAGACATTCTAAAGGAGAGGACAACAGAAAATTCTGACCACTTCTTCCAAAGGCAAAGCTATAATTTTCCAGAAGTAACTGTAAGGGAAGCAAAACTTTACCCTGTTAGAGTTTCCAGCCAGGTCTAAGAATTAAACTGACATAAGACGGATTTAACAGGAGAAAATCATACAAGTTTTATTTAATATAAGTTTTACGTGACATGGGGGTCTTCATAAGGAAATGAAGACCCAAAGAAGTGGTGAAACCTAAATGCTTTTACACGAGGTTGAACAGCCAGAGGCAACTGTAGAAAAGTAACTCAAAAATATGGGGAGGTTAAAAAAGAAAAGAGTCATTTTAACATGGTCTGTTTGTACAGAATTCTCTCAGCCTCAACTCCCCACTTCGGGTGATAAGAATGTTTCTTTCCTCCTGGTAGAGGGAGGACATCTTTCACATGGAAGCTTTATCTCCTGCTTTTAGGAAGAAAAGGGGAGGTCAGAGCACCCTTCTTGTACTTGCTGTTTTTTCAAGTGCCTTTGGCTTAAAATAATCCTTCTGCCAAAGTGGTATATTTTGGAGTAACGTTCTGGTTTCCTTCATAACTCTGAACCCCCAGGGGCCAACTCCCTCTTATCTATGCAAGACCTTAGGAATGGGGAAGGAACCGGAAGAATTAGTCAAAACCATCCAGGCAGTTAATATGGATGTCGGTGTACAGGCCCAATTGCAGGGAAGGAGCAGCAGTTACCACCTGGTTTCTGCCTCTGCTTTTGTGGATACCTGTGTGTGTAGAGGGCCTACTCAGTCAAAGAGAGAGAGAGGTACATCTCCTACCAGGGATATTAGACAAAGATTCTAACTATTGGGTAATCTGTCTCTGGAGTAGATGTTTCCTAAAGAATAGGAAAGGAAGTTATTAAAATCCAGCCACTTTTACCAGGGCCAAAATAATTTGGCCTCACTGACAGAAAAACAAAAACAAAACATTGGTCAGGTTTTGTGACTCATTTACAGCAGTGCCATATGCAAATGAGGGTTTAATCAGAGCCTCCTGATGACTCAGGTGTACACACCTCCAGGAGAAGGAAGAGTGCCTGGTGACCAAGGACAGGCTGGGCCCAGCTGGAGGGCTTGCCAGTTGTGTCTCTATCCAAGAAGTCAGACTTGCAGTGCCCTCAGCTCCCAACTGAAGCTTCCTCTGGAGACCTGGAGGCAGGAAGGCCCAAGTCCCTTTGGGCCAGGACTCCGCATAAAGGCACCCGAGTGGCTGAACAAGCTGTCCCCACGTCTGTGTCTACTCTCTGGGGATGGCCGGAGCCACTCTCGGGCCCTCACTCGGCAGGTGTGTACATAGTGAGGGCAACATATGAGAAGCCCTCAGTGAGTCAGGACACACTGAAAACGGCAGAGAAGTGACAAATGACAGGGTGAGAAGACAGAAGAACTGTAAATGCACAGCTGTCTGGAGCCATTTAGCATTGGGCTAAGAGCCCTGAGGACCTCAAATGTTCCTGAGGGCACGGCAGTATTATAGCATTGGACAATGATTGATGTTCAGAGCGAGTCATCAAGCAAAGGTCAAATTATGTTCAGAACATTTTGTTTAAGAAGGCAAAGTAAAGCATTTTGGAAAATCACTCTCCAAAATAAAGTTTTAAAGGTGGCATTTAAGTTTGGGTTATATCATGTTGGCTGCTAATAGCACCTCCACTTAAAATATTATATACATTTTATATATTCCATATATAAAATATATTCCATATCATTATATTAAAAATCCCATCCATAGAATTGATTTTTACCTATATAGTCTTATTGATATATAAGTATATACATATAGACATTATATACCTATTTTTAAACCAAATCCCATATCTTCCTATTTCTTCCGGGAACTGACGCCATTATTTACCTTCTCCCACATTTTCAGCCCCTTGCTCTCTACTAGATCTTTGTCTTCAGCATATAAGCATGTTCAAGTCTCTCCCAGCTTGAAAACAAAACAAACCAAAAAACCTGCCTAGGTCCTACAGTACTGCACCCTCTCCGAGCACTGACCTATGTATGCCTTTCCTTTCCTTCATAATCAAACTTTTAGGAATAGCCCTGAATCTTGTGGCCACTTCTCCAAGAAATTCCTTGCTACTTTCCAATGCTTTCTTTTTTTTTAAGTTTTAATCTTATTTTTTTCATATTTGCATTTGCACAGTTGACTGTGCCCCATTTCTTAAGCCATGCTTTCCTCCAGGCTCCTGTGATACTTTTTGCTTTATTTTCCTGCTACCTCTGTCCTACCCGGGTCCCTTTTCAAGTTTACCTTTCCCATCTGAACCCTCAAATGTCAATATTTCTTAGGGTTCTATCTCTGGCTATTGTCTCATTTGAAACATTCTCCACTATTTCTTTGGTGACACCTATATCTATATTTCTGACAAAGTTCTTACTTGTGTTTATTTATGTGCATGTGAGTCTGTAAACCAATGTGAATGAACGTCTCCACCTGGATGGTACTTAAAATGTCCCATATTCAGGTCTTGTTCTTCAGACCTCCTCCTCCTTGGTTTTTCCCTGTCTAGGAACCACTCATCAATAACACCATAGATTCTTCCCTTTCCTTCACTCACTCATCCAAACAACCACCATCTCTTCTTGATTCTGCTTCCTTAATATCTCTCAGATATATGCCCTCCAGCCTGCCTCCTGTGTGCTGCTTTGTTGGACAGGGTAAGTCTTCAGTCCTCGCCTTCACACGTCAGTTACTGATTCCTGAACTTTTTGCTTGTACTCCTTGGATCTTCTTTGGAATTTTGTATTTGGTGATCTGGATTTATTCTCACTCACAATTCAGGTCATGAGGCCCTGGTCCTGTTGTACAGTCCAAAGATCATTCTTCCCTTTATCTTACCCTTTATCTTCCCTTTATCTTACCCTCCATGAAATGGAGAGAAACAGGATAATTTCTCTTGAGTGAGGACATTACCCCACAAACCATAGATCAATCATAAGTGATTGTCACTCTGTATTGAAATTGTTGGTGCCTTTGTTGGCCTCCTCTTTATGCTCTGAATTATTTTATAGTTCTTGACTGCTGATTTTGATATCTAGATCATCAATGGGCCTACTTCTATTATCTGCATTTTCTCTTGATTATTAGTCACATTTTATTGCCTTATCAAATGTCCACTAATTTTATATTATATACCAGACATTAGGCATAAAAATATCATGAAGATTTCAAATGTTACCTTCTACCAAAGAGGGCCTCACCTTTCCTCTGTTAGGCAGAGAGAGTAAGGAGTTGGTCACTTTCATTATATTGAGAAATTGAGGTGCATTGAGCCTGAATTGTAGTTTTACTAAGACTTGCTCTACCTCTGATCTGCCATCCTAGCATATGGCTCTCCTGGGCTTGTGATTGTAAACCTAAGGATCTTCAACTCCTCAGCCCTGAAAGACGACAAGAGATCCAGCTCTGCCCTTCAGAAATTCCAGCCCAGCTCATCAGACTTCTGTCCTACACAGCTTAAATATCTGGTAAATGTCTTGAGGAGACACTGGAGGCAAAGTCTTCCTCAGAGGGCCTTTGTTTCCTAAGCATTTCAAGACTAAGGGAGGTAGATTTCACTCTGCCTTTTGAAGCTTTTGCCCTAGCTCTGTAGCCTCCTGTGCAGTACCAGAATTCAGCAAATATGTTATGGGGGAAATATGCCATGTGTTTGAGTCTTCTCCTTCCTATTTGTCCCATCATCCTATTATACTTGCTAAGAACTTTACTGCTTTTTCTTTGCCCCAGCAGAGGTTCTCTGCCTAAACAAACCTATCATCCCACACTCAGAATCAGCAAACACCTTTGGGAACAAATATCACACAGAGTCAACTCACTTTAGAAAGGACTCTACTCTCTCTGAAATTTTAGTTCATCTAATCCTTATTGCTTCCATAGCAACTTGATGCCTTTAAAATATAATTTTTGTCATTTATCCAGATTACCCTAGTTGCTGTACTGGGAGGAGTGTTGGCCTGCCATGGCGTACTATATCTTACCCAGAAGAGAAAGTCTCATATGAGACTTTTTGAGCCCTATCCAAGTATTTTGTGCATAATACACAATAACTTGCCAAATGAACTTTTAATTCATGAACAAAGAAATCATTTAACTTTTCTTAGCATCATTTCCTTCTAGTGAGATAGATTTTACATGAATTTAATGCTTAATGGTATATAAAATATTTTCAGTTCAAGAAAGAATTCATTTAATTCTTACATATCTCTTTGATAGGAGCTATAAAAATGATGAGGTGGATAAAGATGGCTACTATTTACCGAGTACTTACTCTGTGCCAAGTCTTATGCTTAGTACTTTACATATATTATCTTATTTAATCCCTTCAATAAGCTGGGAGATAGGTATTTCTCTCCCTTCTTCCATGAGAAAATTGAGGCTAGAAAATGCTAAGTGACTTGTCTAAGTGCTCAAAAGTGGTAAATGAAAGAGTTGGGATTCAAATACAGTATGTCCGGTTCCCAGTCCAGGATATTTTTCACTGCATTTCAGCTTTTTGTCTGAGATGATATCAGTTTTCCTAAAGGGTTCAAGTAAAATACCTGGAATTCTTCAACCTATAGCCTTTCCTAAGCACTACATAAATATGAAATATAATTGTGAATGAACTGTTCCAAAATGACACTGAAAACACTTAGAAGTAGGGTAAAGGACTTTAGTTGGTTACCTCTTATTGATGAAGATAGTTTTGCCTTATATAGATGACATCTCATTGTCTGGTCTCAGTTCTGGAGGGCAATAATTATTTGTAGCATGAATGACTAGTTAGGATTAGGGATCTGTGTGTCTGTGACCACAGTAATGCATAAACCTAAATCACATAGGAATTAAATTTATTACTTTGACTTCATTAGCACCTCACTTTGAACCACTGAGTTAACTAGTCACAGATCAAATTAGATCCAACTGCATTTAAAATGGAGGAATATATTGGTAAAAATGAAAGCTATTCCATTTGTTTCTCTAAAATACACTACTTTAAAAAGCAACAATTCTAATGTCACATATTAAATTATTTTTTGTCATTTGGAAAAAGAGAAAGATTTATTGAAAAAAAATCAGCCATTTTAGAAACTAAGTGAAGGACTTCCCTGGTGGCGCAGTGGTTAAGAATCTGCCTGCCAATGCAGGGGACACAGGTTCGAGCCCTGATCCGGGAAAATCCCACATGCTGCGGGGCAACTAAGCCCGTGCGCCACAACTACTGAGCCCGCGCTCTAGAGCCCACGAGCCACAACTACTGAGCCCGTGCACCACAACTGCTGAAGCCTGCGTGCCTAGAGCCCATGTTCTGCAACAAGAGAAGCCACCGCAATGAGAAGCCCACGCACCACAACAAAGAGTAGCCCCTTTCGCCACAACTAGAGAAAGCCGGCACAACAACGAACACCCAATGCAGCCAAAAATATAAATAAATAAATACATTTATATTAAAAAAAAAGAAACTAAGTGAATAAGGTGCACACTTTTCATCATACTGAACTAGATTTCTCTTTATTAGGAATCATGTATATTTTTTAATCATTTATTTCTCTCAAAATGCTTACAAAAATATTTTGATGCCATGCTTCTATTCAGGGTACAAATGAGACAAGGGAAAAGTTAACTGGCAAAGTGTCTAATCAGGTATATTATCAGATAAGGGTGGGTGTATATTATAAGCTTTAGTTAAAGCATCATCCCTAATTTTTTCCTTATAAAATGTGCATGGGAAATAAGACATACAAACTTCTCCTCACCAAATAAGAATTTTAGGAAGCAAATGATTATCTACAGAGTGCTGGATTCTTTATTATTTCTACCTGTAAGCTATTATTATTCTGAGTGAGTGGAATGATTATTATAAACAGTACAATACTTTCAGAAAGAATTGTTCTTACCTCTTTACCTCCTATGTGTATAGATTTCATATTTATGTATACACATATATACACCATATATTTACTTGTGTATATATACATTTCATATATATACATACATATCTTATACAGATATATCTAGTTAGCTATGTATATGTATATATATACACACATACATACATATATGCACATAGGGTATATATGCACTATGTATGTACCTATAGCCTATGTGCATACAGGTATATATGTGTCAAACTAGATCTCTGTGTAAATTACTACGTAGATATTTCCTGATCTTTCAAGGTATTTTCAAATATATTATGTCATTTCCTCTTCATAAAAGTGTGTGAAGTTAATAAAAGAAGAAATCATGGTACAAAGAGTTAAGTTAAATGTTTTGTCCACGATCACAGAGCAGAATCCAGATGAGAGCCTGGTCTCCTGACTCTTTTTTCACAACGCTGCCACGCTTGCTTGATAGGCTTCACTCCAGCTGAGTCTGAGAAGGACACTATGTCCCCATTTCAATATCCTTGAATCAATTTGCTTAAACAAAAGGTCATTTTTAGACAGAAATCTGGTTTGACTGATTTCTTTCACTGTATTGACCAGTTTAAATAAAATGAGCGTCAGTGTCTTCGTTTCTGTGTCACGTAGACACAGCCTAAATACTCACTAGGTGCTGTTACACTAGCCTCCACGACCCATTTTAAACCCTGTCTCCTGGATTAAATAAACACATCTCTCTAATTAGAATGTGACTGAAAGGCAGGACAGAGAAGATGAAAAGACAGCAGATGACACCTTCCTAAGCAAACACTATTGAATTACAAAGGCAGAAAAAGCTATTTTTAAAAATTGCAACCACAAGGGAGCAAATTTATCTATCATATCATTGTTTTTTTCCTCCTCGTTGCTAGGATGTGATCTATATTAAAGATAGTCGTTGCCTTGGTGAAAAGCTTCCCAGAGCAAAGCAGTAGTGCTCCCCCTGCTGACCGAGATGCCCAGGTTAGTTTTTGTTTTTTCATTTTAAAACAAAACAAAAAATAAGGCAATTGGACGTAGCTAGTTAATAGCTTTAGACCTTACCTGCAAAATTGTATTCCAAGGATATTAGAAACTTATTTAAATGACACTGGAAATTTCCTTTCCTGCTGCACATGACAAGACATAAGGCAAATCCTGACTAAGTGCCAGGTTTCTCACTTCTTAGGGCCATTTCTTTGTTTTGTCTCTTCAACTCAGGTGAACCTGGTGATTGACTTTTCCCGCCTTGGTAATTTAAATTCTGGGTGCAATTTGAATTTTTGAAAAGTCCAGGGGTAGGAAATTGCTTATAATATTAACTAGTAACTTTTGCTAATCACTAGTTACTTGTAATGGTGGAGAGGGAGAAAGAAAGAGAATTCTACAAAGATCTTAGTTTATTTCACCATGGAAATTACTGAAAGCATCTAACATTAAAACTGAGAAGTGGTAGGGATGGGGTGATCAGATTAAGGAGGGGCAGGTAAGCTCCACTGAATTTGAAGGGTCTACAACTTATCCACTTAGCTATTACCACAAAGAGTAGAGTTTAGGAGAAGGATTTAGAAATGGAGTCACAGATTTAAAAATCGCCAGCCTACATATCAGAGTTAAAATCATAGGTATGGGTGAGATCATCCAAAGAGAAAATAAAGAAAATGAAGAGAAGAGGGCTGAAAATGGAAACTTGGGGAACATCACCAAAATTTAAAGAATGGTCAGAAAAGGAACCATTAGTGGAAACTGAGACAGAATCCTCTGATATTTTGGAGGAAAACTAAAAGAAATTATTATCAGATTGACCAAAGTAGGAGAAAATTTCAAGAAGAAGTCAACAGTGTCAAAAACCAAAGAGAAGCCAAAAAGGATGATAACTTAAAGAAACCATTGGCTTTGCTATTTAGAAGATCCCTGGTGACCCCAAGGGAGTATAGTGGTGAAGGCCAAACTCAATTCTAGTGACAGTTTAAATGATAGATAAAAAAGTAAAAGTGATTGGGATAAACAACACTATTGAGAAATCTGGCATTAAAGTAGAAGAAACAGGGTGGTGCCCACAGGAGAGAGTGAGGCAGGAGAAACTTTCCTAAGACTGGCTGACTTGAACATGTTTGAAGGTTAATGAGGAAGAACCAATGAAGAGGGAGAGACAGATGAGAGAAGAAGTGATTGGTTGACAGGCTCAAGAGAAGTTGGGAGGGGAAAGAAGCAAGGCTGAGTCTTAGAAAAGAGTAAGAGTATATGCTCTTCTTGGACAGCTGGACAGTTAAGAGAGGAAGTACAAATGACTTTCGGATGGTGATGGGGGTGGTGTTTTCAGGAGGACAGCATTGAAATGAGGGTTTAAGGAGAACAGTAAAGGTTTTATGCTGGAGTAGTTCTGTAGGAGGAAAGGAAAGTCAAACCAACCACAGGTTTGTAAAAGAATCCCTGGGCAGTATTGAGAGGACAGTAAGACTGGAAATATAAACTGAAGGAGATGAGTGGCGGCATGGTTGAGTGCTTTTCTCCAGCAGCAACGGGTAAACCAAAGGTATGATAAGAAAAAAAACAAGTAATTGGGATGATTAAGAGTGATAGATTGCCACGGCCAATGCAATGAGTAACGTCCTGGTGAGACTGTGGCAGTGAATGTTTGGCTGTGGTGTGCAGGAGGAACATGAAAGGAAATGAAGCTGGCGGAGAGAAGGGATCGGGTGGAGTGTGGAAGGCTGACAGTTTGGGAAGCTGAGATGACATCCAGAGACCAGAGATGTCAAAGGAACTGAAAATCCCATTTAGTGGGACAGTGAACTTGGAGAGAGAGGTTGAGGGACAGAAGCTGGAGTATGGATGGGGCTTTGAGAATTCAGCATCTCTGGGATGCCATTGTTGGCCTATGAATTGCTGACTGAGGCAGAATGAAATTTAGAGCCAGACATCAAAACCCTCAGAGAATTCCTCATAGAATGTGGGAAAATGAACCTAAATATCAGGTTATAATGACTATAAAGATGGGAATCTATAATGGGCTCCCATTTTTTGAAGCCCCTAGTCTGTGCCAGGCACTCTGGGGAGGTAATTTGCACATGTTATCTCATATAATTATTTGGTTGTTGCTACTCTGTGAAGAGCTACTATTACTCCCATTTCACAAAAGATGAAACTGAAGCTCAGAGACTTTAAGTGCTTTGACAAAGGTCGCTCAGTCAGTAAATGGCAAAGATGGAATGGGAATCCTCCCCAGGCCGTACGCACCGTACTGTGTAATTTAGTGTTGTGACCCCAGGAGCTGACAACACCAAGCACATTTTAGGAGCCTAAAAGTACTGTCAAGAGAAGAAAGAGGGACTTCCCTGGTGGTGCAGTGGTTAAGAATCCACCTGCCAATGCAGGGGACACAGGTTCGATCCCTGGTCCGGGAAGATCCCACATGCCGCAGAGCAACTAAGCCCGTGCTCTAGAGCCCGTGTTCCACAACAAAAGAAGCCACCACACACCGCAACGAAGAGTAGCCCCCGCTGGCCACGTGCAGCAACAAAGACCCAACGCAGCCAAAAATAAATAAAATAAATAAATTAGAAAGAGAGAGAAGAAGGGAGGGGAAGCATAGATCAATGACAAAAAAAAAAAAATGAAGGATTTGAAAGCTCCTGAACTTTCCTCTATACCCCATTGCCTCCCCAGAAGGGTGTGGTCTGATATGATGGCAAAATCTAATTACCAGCAATAAAAAAGAAAGGGGCCTTCTGTTTGCTCCCCTCCTCTTCCCTCAGCATTAAACATGGGGTTTTATTTCTAAATCAGAAGCCTAAACGAAATTAAGTTGCCTACGTCAAGCTTCCTGATTATCTTCTATCTGTCCCAAATTGTCCTGTAGGTCAAGTAAATAAAACAATGTGTTCTCAAACATGGACTTTTCCAAAATACGATCACCACTATCAGCCTCGTGTTAGTCCTCCATCCACTTCCATTAAAGTAATGAAAATGGGCTTAGATTCCTCCAGGGACAGAGACTATTGATATGAATGGAAAATCAGCTGGATTTTTCTGGTCAAAAGCTGAAGTGAGAATGAGAAATGTTTTGTGTCTTTGCAAACTCACAGGGAAGTACTTTCTCATCACAGTCACTGGAAAGGAGAACATTTTCACGTCTCTATTCTTGTTAAATATTTTTAAGAGTGTAATGTTGTAATAAGAGAAAACTTAGCACTTGTATGCAGGCTCTTGGAATAGTTTCCAGGACCCTTATCCATCAAGTACAGCCTCATGACACTCCCCACCACGGTGAAGTGTTGTTAAGACTGTGACTGCCAGGGGGCTGGCACCTCACCCTCCAAGCAGGTTGGGGGCAGGTAAATAACAGCCTCAAGTTTATAAGAATAGAGATCAGACCTCCAAGAGGCAGGAGGGAGTATACAAAATGAAGCTCTTGGGCAATCCTCATCTAGCAAATCAGGCGGTTTTCAGAGGTCTCTGTGGGAGAGTGTTTCTACGGTGTCTCTGGGGTGCTCTGGGGATGTGGAGAGTGAGAAGTAGGTGGATGTGAGAACCCATTACTCCTCCATCTAGCACAGCTCTACTCATACTTGTTTTATATGCTGGATTTCCAAATAAGGTTTCTTTTAAGCAAAGATCATGATTATTAAAAAACAAACAAACAAACAAAACCAGAAAAGTGCTAAGGTTCTTTCTAGTTCTGAAAATATACTATGGTTATAAATCTACAGAGCAGCTACCCCAAATGTGGAATGCTGTGATTTACTGTGGTTTGAGGAGATCCACGAGGATTTGTTTGCTTGAAAGTTTATCCTATAAAATTCTAGACAAAAGACTGAAGAAGGAAAGGCAGCTAGGAGAGGTTCAGATTGCTCTGGGGAGGAAGGAGACCTATCAAATGATCCTGAGGGGCCACCAAGGGCCTTCGGGACATCACAGGGCCCCTGAAGGCCTGCAGTAGAGAAGGGTCTTGAACGAGGCTATGAGCACCTAGTAAATTCCATGCTTTAGCAAGACTGGCCCTAAACACAGCTTAGGCAAAGAGCTTGAATTTTTTTCTGGTATCCAGGGAAACATAATTGAGGGAACAGAGGTGGTAATCCATCCTAGAATTGACAGGGAAATTCCTCAAAGGCTTGAATACTGGGTTTGTGTCAAATAATCTTGGCTAATCAGAGGGAATCGGCAACTGTGATCAGACAAGATGAAATAAATGTTTAAGAACTTTGGGCATGGGTGGGAAGTGGAAGGATAAGGGACAATAGATCCTTCTCTATTCTAAGCCTGAGGAGAAAAGACAGTGATTCTCAAATCCAGGGTCAATACAGAATATGTAACGTGCTGTATTTGTATGTTTTATGTGATTAAGATTCATTTTCAGTTTATGAATAGTAATGCCTAAGGACAGGGTGAAGTTGTTTTTAGTAAGAAACTATAAGTTGAAGATAATGCATACATTTACAAGGCTATTTCTTTTGATTCTTGAATATCTGCATCCTCCCACATCAACTTGCACATAGTAGGTGTCCAGTAAATATATGTCAAATGAACAAATAATGAAAGATTTTTGTATTAAGTCATGGGATCATTGAAGGCTTTTCTTACCTCAGACCACTGACAGAGTCTTTTAGGGGGCATGAGGTGTGTCCTTGAGAGTTGCCACATCAGTGTTAGCTGAACATCATCAACACTATTAAAGACTTTATTGCTCAAATTAATGATTCCTGAGTGGAAGCACTATTTATATAAGGGATCTCTGCAAATCTAAAAATGTGTTAAGCCCTTACTAAGAGTGTATACAGAAACTACGGTTTGCTTTCAGGGACTAGCTTTCGGGTAATAATGTTAAAGTTTTCCAAACATTAATTTTTTAAAAAGTGAATTGAGTACAATGGTGATGCAGTGCATTTAAAGTAATTCTGGGAAAAAAGAAACAGTTGCAATGTAAACAAAGACTGCTGGGAAGTAGAACTGGTGTGATGGCTGAGTGCCTGTATACAAAAGAAAAGAGAGCAAGTTTTTATTCCGTTTCTCGTCAAAAGATCTTTGTAGCTGAAATTTTTAGACTAGATTAACACGTTCAGGAAAGGGTTGCTCTTTTAGAAGATGAACTATTCCTAAGTGCCCTAAGTTTCTTTCTACATAAGGCACAATTTTATTAAATGGGGTAGGTTTCTACAAACACAGAGAATATTAATTAGAATCATATTTGCATGTCTATTCCCAAATCTAATCATTTGCTTGTTCAAACAAAAATCTCCTTGTTGATTACTGTTGAGAATTCTAAAAATTATTCCCTACTCAGTATTCAACTTTATTATATGGTAACTTGTTATTAATAACAAACCCTTGATCATGAGAAGTATCCTGTATATTACTAATGAATTCTTGGTTCATGAAGGTATGCATGTTCCAGAATAGATGATGGAATGATTACAAAATCAAAATCCAGTCTTCTAAACTTCTACTCTACTTTCACTCTTACCTGTTTTCATTCTATTCTATTAAAAAATAAGTTAAAATATCTCACTCCTCTGCTCAAAACCCCACAATGGCCTAAAACCCCAAACCCTTACAAAGGCTATAAGATTCTGTCTGGTCTCATCTTCTATGACTCTACTGCTTATTCACTCAGCTCCAGCCATGCTGGCCTTCTTGTTGTCACTCAGATAAGCCAGGCACACATCCCCTTCTCAGGACCTTTGCACTTGCTGTTACCTGTGCATAGAACAGTCTTCTCCCAAATATCCTCGTGGTGTGGTTTGCTCTTTCTGCTCTTCTCCTCACTTCACTCTAATATCACTTCCTCAGTAAGGCCTTCCCTGTCGCCCTAGCTAACACTGAAGGTCACTTCTCACTCTGGACCTTCACTACCCCCTTTCTCTGTTTTATTTTTTCTCCTTAGCACTTATCACCATCTAAAATAAAAGATTTTTGGCCCTTGAAAAATGAGCAGGTTAGGGACGCCAACCCTCTGTGCAGTCAAAAATCAGTGTGTAACACATAATTCCTCTGTATCCACAGATTCAACCAACCACGGATCCTGTAGTATGATAGTACTTACTACTGAAAAAAATCCGAATAAAAGTGGATCCATGCAGCTCAAACCCATGTGGTTCAAGGGTCAACTATATATTTTACTTTAGTATCTTTCTTATCTGTTCCCCCACTGGAAGATAAGTTCTATGAGGGCAGGATTTTTCTGTTTTATTCTCCACAGAATCTCCAGCATCTAAAAGAGAGCCTGGTACCTAACAGATGCACATAGATATTTGTTGAATGAATTGCATGGAGCCAAATAGCATCAATCCCCTGAAACAAGAATAAGTAGGAAAAGGTGAGGAAATATATAACTTAAATGCATCACGCTTTACTACTTTGGATCAACTGCTTTTGATAAAGTTAGAATACCTGTATAATTTGAATCTTCTAATTAGTGGATTGTTTCACTTATCCAAAGGTTTCTATCTTCTTTCCAATAAAAACTTCCAAAGATAATGTAATGAGTAGCAAAAATATTGCTTTGTATTTCATCTACTCTCTCTATTGCTTTCTACCAGTTTAAAGTCATAATGAGAGGGATTAGGAGTAAGAGCAAAAAATATAGATAATATCAAATTGGGCAAACAGTCCCTGGAAACAAGACAGTTGGTCTTATCAATGGAAATTATCAAATGTGGGTACAAAGAGATTTTCTTCAGTGAGGCACCCTATCTGGTTTGGGTTGTTTAAACATCTAAATTCAAATGGAAATACATTTTTTTAATTATATAGATTAATGGACTAGAAGGTAATTCTCATTACACAAGGAGGCAGTGTTGCTCTGAAAAACTAAAGATTCTACTTCATTAGCTAAGTCATGGCCATGAATCATCATCATACACCCAAAACCACTATGGAAAGAGCCAGAATAATTTTCCATTTGACTATGGGTCCAACTTCTCTAAAATTCATTACCTTCAAACCGAAGTTGCAAGAAACCCAACACAGATGCATTTATAAAACTCCACTGGAAGGTGCTCTGTTTGAACATTCACTCAATACAACCTTGTTTCAGATCAGGATTTTGCCTTCCATAGGAAGATTTGCTTTCAAGAGTGCTTTTAAAAAGGTAACTTTAAATGAAAAAGGTAGCCATTTAAATTCTACAGCTTTTGAATTCTACAACTTGTTTCAGCTGGAATTGAAATCTTACTTCATTTAAATTAAGTCTGCAGGTATCCACGGCTTTGTTGGCAGTGCCAGTGTTGAGGATTGAGTATTTCCCTTCTCCTGCTCTATCAGTATCTTATTAATTCACTCTTAGAGATAAAGGTATTGACTCGGTAGGCTATGGAGATCAGAGTCACAGCAGAACTAACTCACAAATCAACTAGAGTAATGACTTTTGCTTGTAAAACTAACTCTCAATTATCCCCTATGTGGATTACTATTTGGTAGGTTTTCCACATGGAATGTTAATATCAAGAGGACTTTCTCCTGCTATTAGCATTCTCTCAAACCCACTCTGCCTATCCCCAGCTGGTGAGTGTAAAGTCATTTTAAATGCCACTCACCTAAAGCAAATCATAGCTCGCATGCCACAACTACTGAAACCCGCACACCTAGAGCCCATGCTCCACAACAAGAGGAGCCACTGCAATGAGAAGCCTACATATCACAAGGAAGAGTAGCCTCTACTCGCCGCAACTAGAGAAAGCCCACGTGCAGCAACGAAGACCCAATGCAGCCAAAAATAAATAAATAAATTTTAAAAAATAAAGCAAATCATAAATGGGAAAGGAAATCCTGTACAGGTCAGGAATGCAATGCATCCCAAGGCCAAATAAGCTACTCACTCAAAGTTTTGAATAATTAGCACCACAGTCCTGCTTCCTATAATACAGAAAAACTGGTTGCTAGTAGAACAGTACCTTTCTTGAAGACAGATGATATTTTGGAAGCATACTTCTAAAAGTCTAATCTAGGACCCTGGGTGACCCAATACTTGCATTTTCACAAGTGGATTCTGGAGAAGAACAGGGCATGTTTAGGGCCCTCACTGTATTCTGAGAAGTAAATCCAAGGAGCATTCTTCCAAGTGTTGCTTATCTTCTCCTTTTCAGTTTTCCCTCTATTCCAAACCAAAGTTGTGTAGAAGGAAAATCAAGATGGTGTTGGTATTGCTAATAGAGCTCTCTAAAATAGAGCTGGGAGGACATTGAGGAAGTGTGACTTAAAGTATGTCTCAGCCCAGATGAAATCTGAACTTTGACCACTTATTGTCAACACAGGCATCCAGAACATCTTCCCTATGTTCCAGAAACTCAAAATACTTATTGGAACCTTACCCTAAAATAACTCATGACAGCTTATCCCTTAAAGATAATATTTCCTTTCTTGTGTCATAGTCGATCATAATTCCTGCCAGACGGTTTTAACAACCTTGTGGCTTTTGCCTTTGTAAGCCCCTGACTCTTTCTCTTTCCTGGAACACTCTTTTGGTTCTATCAAATCTGTGCCTCCTGAACTGCAGTCCTTGAGACCCCAAATCTCTTTGTTCTTTGCAGCCTTGACGCTGATTACTGTTGGACATTTGACACCTGTCTTAACTTAATGGAAAGTAGTAAATTTTTCCAATCTCAGGGTAATCTGGGCATGGCTTACTATTAAAAAGCAGGATTTTTAAAGAAATTTGAACAGTTAAGGGACTTCCCTGGTGGTCCAGTGGTTAGGACTTTGCCTTCCAATGCAGGGGGTGCAGGTTTGATCCCTGGTCAGGGAGCTAAGATCCCACATGCCTCGCGGCCAAAAATCCAAAACATAAAACAGAAGCAGTATTGTAACAAATTCAATAAAGACTTTAAAAATGGGCCACATCAAAAAAAATTTTTTTTAAATAAATAAAATTTAAAAATTGAACACTACAAAATCCATTGAGGCCAGATATGTATTTTTTTCTATTATGCATGAGTTAAGAGAGCTTAAACATGCACTCTTGACTAACAACAAAGACAAGGAAACTGGGGCAGTGGGGAGGCGAAATGAGGGGGAAGTTTACAAGGAGACTTAATGCTTTGCTTCAACATATAAATCACTAAAATTCAAGAAATGAGCCATTGAGTACAGGAATATCCTAGTGACTATTATGTGAGTTTAGGTTGAATGCTTTTGTTAGAGAATATTACTGTTGCCCTTTGTGCCCTTGACCATTAATGAGTGTGTATCTGACCATAGCTGCAACATTATTTGCACTCCAGGTTCTTCCCAGAAGTATAATTTTGCAAATGCTGCTGCCAAATTCACATTGGCAGCTCACTGACCAGAAATAATATTGAATAAGAGTTGCCCCCCAAAATATGCTGCCCATTTATTTCCCTTGATAAGTGATTTTTCACTTTTTAAAGGCAAAGATCTTTCTTCAAAACAAATCTTATTTAGAATCCCAATTTTTAAATAGATAAAATAAGGCTACCCTGGTTGAAGTGAGAGTGGAGGCTCAGAGCCACTTTTACACCCACCACTTCCCAGCCCTCAGACCCCAGAAAAACGTCTGTGCAACCCTAGGCTTCTGCAAGCAGTGGTTTGAATCCATTGCTCAAGATACTCTTAATTTTATTACTGGATTAAACCAATGTTCAGAGAGATACATATTCGAAAAGTGATTTGGGCCTTTGTAGAATTGTCTGAAAGTACGGAATTAAATTTATTCAAATTGCATTGTTACCTTATTGTTTAATTAAATTAGATTTACTTAAAAAGTAACCCAAGGACCAAGAGTCATATTTAGTATAGTGGCCAAAAGTGTAGACTTTGGAACTAGACTGACCAGTTTTCAAATCCAGACACTCACATTTACTAATTGCATGATCTCATGCAAGTTACTTGACTTCCCGTTGCCTTTGCTTCCTCATCTGTAAAAAGGAGATGAGGACAATAATAGTATCCACCTCAGAAAATGCTGTATTATAACAATGCTGTATATAAATAGGAATAAATGAATTCGAGTATGTAAAGAAATCAGAAGAATGCTATAAAATGAAATAAAGTGAACAGCCATGGAAAATTCTTTTCTTTAGCCCTCAGTATTAAGAAAATTTATCTTTCACTGTAAGCTGTATATTCATATTATGAAAACATTGTGATTCTTATAAATGACTATGACTTCTTCTTCATTGTGGCAAAATACAAGGGTGTCTCTACTTCTCCCTTCAGGGCCCATGGGAGACAAAACTAGATGACTTCTCACTGAAACCATATTAAGCCTCAGAGTATTTTACAAGTAATCCATGTAACCACTACTAAGTTGAAGCTGGCATGTAAGTAAAACCTACTACTCTCCCTGGGTTACAAGTGCTCTTTCCATTAAACTACCCTGCATTCTAGGTGGAAGGAACAGCAAGAGCAAAGAAATAAAAACAAATGGTGAAAAACTGAAACCATTTCCACTAAGATCAGGAAGAAGACAAGGTTGTCCACTCTCACCACTATTATTCAACATAGTTTTGGAATTGTTAGCCACACTCAATTATACTCCAATAAAGACGTTTAAAAAATAAATAAATAAGTAAACTTATCAAAGGCAAAAAAAAAAAAAGGAAGGAATACAGAGCATGTTTATAAAATAGCAAATAAAAGACTGCATAGGTTTTTATTTATCAAAAATTAATATTAGGGCTTCCCTGGTGGCGCAGTGGTTGAGAGTCCACCTGCCGATGCAGGGGACACGGTTTGGTGCCCTGGTCCAGGAAGATCCCACATGCCGCGGAGCAGCTGGGCCCATGAGCCATGGCCGCTGAGCCTGCGCGTCCAGAGCCTGTGCTCCGCAACAGGAGAGGCCACAACAGTGAGAGGCCCGCGTACCGCAAAAAAAAAAAATTAATATTAACTTGTGCACCAGTACTTGAAAATATTAACTATTAATATTAAATAATATAAACTTCATAATAACCCTTTGAGGTAGATTCTATTATCCCTATTTCACAGGTAAGGAAACTGAGGCAGAGAGAAGTTAGTAAACATACTCAAGAGCACAGAGCTAGTAAATGGTTACTCAGGCAGTCGAGCTGCAGATGAGGCCTCTCTTCCAGAGTAAGGAAGAGAGAATGTCAGAGCCGGGCTTTAAGAGGATTAATCTGCTAGCAGGAAGTAGGATGGACAGGGAGGGGTAAACAGGAATAATTACTATTATGTGCTGAATACATATATGCTAGGCACTCTACTGAGTATTTTATATACATTCTGTCATTTAATTTTCACAACAAATCTTTGGGGCCAATAAAATTATGATTCCCATTTTACAGATAAGGTAACTGAGAGTCAGGGAGATTAAGCAATGACACATAGGTACTAAGTGGCAGAGTTAGGACTCAAACCAATTTTGCCTGACTTCAAACCTGTGTTCTCAACTGCTCACAAAATATGACTTTATGTGACATATATGAAAAACAGGAGTGAAGAAGGAACACTGATGTAAGATATATTGCAAAGAAGGAATCCATGGAGTTTAGCAACTGCTCCAACGTATCAGAGAAGTGTGGGGAGGGAAGTCAAAGATGACTCAAGTTTGAAGTGTGCGTAACATAGAGAATAGGGACAGTGTTCAAAGAGGGCGAAAAGTCAGGAAGAGCCGGCCTCTGACAGCATGATGAGTTCATACTTAGACAACACTGCTTCCAGAGCAGGAAAACAGTGTGTAGAGCACAGTGTTATTATTTTCACATTAGTTTATGTTACTCATCCATGAGATTTTCCAAAAACCCATGCAGAGGCAGGACTGGAACTCCTGCTTCTTGACTGAACAGATTTTTCTAACCTCCTTTACCATTTGAACAATAGCATGATTTTAAAAGTGGTCAGAAGGAAAAGAAATTAAAGAAAGGTGTTAGTTTCTTAAGGAACAGGGTAGCCTTTTTCTCGAGGAGTCTCCGGTCTGTGTTCAATCCTAAAGCAACTAACACATGCTTCTGAACAACAGCTACCAATAGTTTGTCAAGAGATATGCAGGGAATATCAAAATGGGCAGTGCCACCTCAGCAGAAATAGAAGTTCCACTTTTTTGTGAAAACTTCTGTTTCTTCTACACCCACCAACACCACGACCACCAGCACCAGCACCACCACCACAAGATAATGAGGGGAATTTTTCTGAGAAAAAAATTCATGATTGATATAATTGTCAGGTTTCTGCTCTTAATTAGTTGTTGATCTAGGCAAGTAACTTGACTTTTCTGTGCTCCCCGAGTTCCCTCCTCTATAGACTAGATAGGTTGTCTAGATTCTATGTAGCTCAGACTTAACTTTTACTGAACTGATGCTACAGTTCTTTCCAATGCTTTATATTCCGTTATTCAAAAAAGGTAGAAAGGAGGGACCAGAGGTCTTGAGCCTAAATAGAACATTAAAGCTCAAAGTACTGCTACTGTTCATTTCATGCAATTCCCTCAGTTTATAAACCAAAAAAATGAGACACAGGGTCTTGATTCAGCTGGTCAGCAACAAAGTCCACTCTAGAAATGAGATCCTGATTCGCAATTTTGTGCTTTTCCCACTACGCCACCGTGTCTTTTCTAACCGGCTGGTTTAGAAATATTTGCCTTGGATGAACTCAGAGTAAGTTACTGGGAAAAAAACAAACAACAAACAAAAAAACACAAAGCCTCACTGACCAGAGAGAGATTTATGTGTAGGACTTAAAGTTCTTATAAAATGAAATCTCTTAACACTTCGACTGAGACATAAAAGTATTAGACTGTGTTATGCAAGGTTTTTTGGTGGAGTAAAATGGCAAAGGCCTCAGACAGAACTCCTGGTCTCACCGCTGCAGGCATTGCATAACCTCGGAAAAGTTGCACTGAAGTCTCAGCTCCTGTGACTACAAAAGGAAAGAGATGGTACCTCTCTACCTGGGAGTGCCCACAGCCAAATCTGCAGTTGGTTCCCACTTTGACTTTGCTGCTGGAAAAACAAACGAGAAAAAAAAGATGTTCTGAGCTAGGCAGACAGGAAAGAAAGTGGGTGACAGAGGGTGCCAGCCAAGTCCTCCACCAGGGCCCCATCTTCAATTCCCTCTTTCTTTACTGCTGACCCTAAGAAGCATACAGAAATAGAGGAACAGTAAATAGAAAATTCAAAAATGGAAACTCTAGTGAGAGTCAGCTGGCACTGGCTAAGGAGCTGTCTGCAGAAGTACATGCTGCCTGCCCCAAGGGCTAGCTCTGCTCACAACCTCTGTGCTGAGCTGTGAGGCTTAATACAACCATCTGGTGGACACCTTGGAATTCCTTAGAGATAGGCACTAAATGAACACAGAAAAGACTAATAAAACTAATTCATTGTTTTTATAGATGAGAGTCTTTTTATTTTCTAAACAAGAGTGAAGATGAAATTAACTACATATCTCCTTTGAGGTAAAAACAATCTGGAACATCAAATAGCTGTCCACTCTGAACATAAAGGAATATTCCTCCTCTGGCACTTGGGTGCTTCAAGTCTTCCAAGGGGTCCTTTTCTTAATGAGGTCTTTATGCTGTTCACAATCCCAGATCCAATATACTTAGTATATCTCTTACCCTAAAATGAATTTTTCAAAAAAATCACACTAATATTCATTTATTCATTCACCAACAAATATTTATGAGTGCCTCCAATGTGCCAGGCACTGTTTTGGGTGCTAGGGATATAGCAGTGAACCAAATAGACTAAAATCCTGCAGTCATGGAGCTTATATTCTGGTTGAAATCTCTCCCACTTTATTTTCAAAATGCCCAATTTGATAGATGTTTGTTGAATAAATGAATGATAAATAGTATTGGGGATAACCTGTGAGAATTAGATGAATTACAGTATAAAGATGGGCTGTGAGCTATATAAACCTAAGATAAAATATATATATATAAAAAAAGAACTAAGGAACACCAAAGCACGTAACATTTGCTAGCATAAATAATGCTACCTTCATCTCATGGTAGCCTCTCCTTAGAAGGCAAACCTATAGTAAAAGGAATGAATTAGGCTTTCTTTGCCATCACTCTTGAACAAAATACCATTTATATTACTATTGGCTACATTCATATCCAAGGAAAGAGCTAAAGCCAAACAAAAGTTTTCAAATAATACCAAGGAGATGCAGGTAAAAAAAATCCTAATAAAACAAAATATAAATATGAACAAGACTAGAAAATGACTTTATGAGGTCCAGAGTACAAGCTACCTCCATCCTGAGGAGAGTAGTAAGAGGTGGGTTCAAATCCTGACTCCCTCCTTGGGTCATCCTCTCAGGCAGTCCCTCGCAAGAAGTATAACTTCACTACCAGTAATGATATAGCAGCTAGAAGCAGTTCTTGTTTAATTAGAGGATCCCAAGTACTGATGAGCAATAGATCTAATATATATATTTAAAGAACATGTACAAAACCATCATTACTTTTGTGAAAGGTTCTGTGTCCACTAAAATGTACTGTATCAGAAAGGCTTGGGGAGGGGGAGAAAGATGGGGAAGGAGGGCAGATATAAAAGGAGGAGAGGAGGCATAAGTGACACTGGTAAAATTTTTTGTTGACGAACTCTAATCTTTTGCTTTTTAAAACTTTCAAAATGTTTTGAGTATTGGTTCTCTTCTTCTCTTTCAAGTTTTCATTCTTCTCTCCAGCTTTCTTTATTGTCTTTCTTTTCCTTTTGGTGCCTTTTCCTTCTACTTTGTCTCCATCGTCTACATATTGCAAAGCTCCAAGTTTCTGTGGCTAAGAAAGGAATGATATGAGAAGAGAGACTGAGAGTGTGACCAGGATTAGAGGCTGGACCATTTAGCGCCCTTGAGCCTTGCTTCTATAAGAATGTCTATATAACCTGGTAAAAAATATCACAGAATGTGGCAGAGATAGAGACTTAGGAAAGAAAGTCCACCATTATAAAGACCAGTCATGAAAAATGTTACAACACTCACAGTCATTTGTTGCACCTCCGTACGTTCCACCATCTGGATTTGATATTACAGAAAAGCATACAGGAAGCTTTGAATGTCAGAAGGTGTGCATGAAGGATATGACTAAGAAAAACACCTTGCCAAAAGCCAATATTTAAGATGGACAGGCTGGGCCCCATACATTCTGACAGGAAGTGTGGCTTCCCAGAGCTCTTTCTGATGACTTGCAAAATGCATGAATATTGTTCATCTTGTGACACAGACATAATCATTGCTGGCAGTACAGTGACTAAAAACAGTCACTATGTACCCAGGAAAACAACCCGATACACCTAGTAATAAATCTACAATCTCCATCCATGAATAAAATATAAAATGAAGCAAAATACACAAACAGAAAAAACAATAAAGAATAATGAAGCTATCTTGAAAGGTACCATTATTTTTATTGTGAAACTACTGGGATATTTCAAAGTTTTAATTTCTTTTCTTTTCCTCCTTACTTTTCTTTTCCTCCTTTCTTTTCTTTTCCTCCTTTGTGTCTTTTCATTTTTCTTTTACCTTCAACCTGCTTCCCAATTCAGGCACGTAGAAAATGATGCATTTATTGCCTCCTAGTAGCTTTGGGACAAGATGGAAAGCAGAAGAGGTCTGCAAATCTTTTTCATTATTCTTTCAGGATCTTAAGAGAGCACAATGGCTTTGTGAAGGGGATGAATGTTTCTGTGCTAAACATAGAAAAAGTGTCTTGGCCAGAAATAAAAAGGGAAGAAGACTGTCATAGACAGAGATTCCCTCTGTTCTAGGTTGGTGGCTGAGGGGAGAAGAGAGAGAGACGGAGGTCTGCAGGTACTGAGAGCAAAGCAAACCTGAGCCCACGTCTTGCCAGCACACTAATGCAGCAGTGAGACCCAGGGAGAAAAGGGCTGCCTGCTGTGTCTAGGCTGGGAAGAGCACAACAACCTAAGTACAAAATTTCCAACTAATGTCAGCAGGTAAAGGTAAAGCAGATCATCCCTGCAGGTGATGTATAAACTAAGGTTTTTAGCTTGGAAGCCAACTGCACCTGGTTTGAGCAAGAAAAGAATGTATTATCTCAAAAATGGAATTTACTGGAAGCTTATAGGGAAGTTTAAGGAACCAAAAGCAATCTGGGAAGATCTAGCTTCAGAAAGGGGAAGATTGCAGTGATTTTGATGACCTAACAGGAAGTACGGGCTTCCTTCAGGATGCTGACACCAAGTACAACAGCTACAATCTTTTCCCATCCTTGAGTCACTCCTCACAAAATTTAAATTCCTGGAGGAGTTGGAGGAAACTTACTCAGATCCCTTGCTCAACTTTCAGCTAAGGAAGGTAGAATAACTTGTCTGATAATTGCAGGCAGTGGTAGGCATTGGAAGGGTTAACCGCTGAAAGGAGAATCAAATGCTATTACAGAAAATGACAAGAAAGAATGGATGCTGGGCAGGTATAAACAATATTTGCCAACTACGGATGGCCACTTTATATATATATATATATATATAAATCTCATATACATGATTACTTTTTAAGACATTGTTCATGTGTGACAATCAGCTGGAAGAAGTTGAAGCTCAATTTGTCTGAGTACTAACTTCATCGTGTCACTCCCCTGCTTACAACTACTCATTGACTCTTCATTCTCTCCAATAAAGCTCTAAATTCCTTTATATTTCTCTAGTCCTTGCTTATCCCTCCAACTTCAATTCCTTTCCTTCAGGGCAACATACATTCCCATAACACTGCAAGGAACTTGCAGTTCCTTGAATACATTATCTCATTCATATCCACGAGTCTTTAAACGTGCCACTCCCTGTGTTTGGAAAGGCCTTCCCTATCCCTTGTCTGTCTGCAGAGCCCATTCACCCAATTTGAAAACTTCCTCTTCAGGGATACCTTCTTCTCCCTATCATCCTTTCCCCACCACTTCTTTTCTTCATCTTGGTATCCCCACATAACTTTATTTTACTGTTGTAATTATTTGTTTATATGTTTGACTCCCCTACAGATACATGAGCTTTTGGCGGGGGTAGATTCTGAATAAGTGGTCATTGAATGAACTAATGAACTTCCCAATCAGACACCAAAATTCACCCAGGGCCCATTCTGTTTGTAGTCATATACGGGAGGTGTAGTAGGGAGTCACACAGAATGTTTACTACCACATTAATTCTCCATTAGGGGTATGCAGACTACCAGTGGGGAAGGAAAAATGTTCTAGGTAGGACACAGGTTTTCACTAGAATCTCTGAATATTCACTCTTCCTTAATCCCCATATCCACTTGCAAGCACAATGCACCATTTTCTGCCTACTTTACTTGCTGATATTACTTCTGCAAATTTTATTTGTCTTCATTTCATTTCTGTAGTGGTAAAGTTCAGAGTTCAAATTATTTATATATTTTTAATTACTAGTGAAACATTGGTTTTTTATGGTGGATCATTTTATAGCATTGTCCCTAAGAATGTGGGTACAGGAGCCAGATTGCCTGGGTGTGGATCCTGGTCCTGGTCAGGTGACTCTGGGCAAGAATATTTTAACTTCTCTGTGCCTCAGACACCTAATCTATACAAGTGAGGTCCATAATAGTACCCAACACATTGAATAGTTGAGAGGACAAATGGGTCACAGATGTAAAGTACTTAGAACACCGCTTAGCACGTAAAAAGTGCTAAATAAATGTTAGCTACCATTCTTTTTTTTTTAAACATCTTTATTGGAGTATAATTGCTTCACAATGGTGTGTTAGTTTCTGCTTTATAACAAAGTGAATCAGTTATACATATACATATGTCCCCATATCTCCTCCCTCTTGCATCTCCCTCCCACCCTCCCTATCCCACTCCTCTAGGTGGTCACAAACCACCGAGCTGATCTCCCTGTGCTACGCGATTAGCCACCATTCTTATTGCAATAAAATGTACACCCTAACATATAACCACATTTTTTTTGGCCATTAAAATAATACAGTAAATGAGAAGTATAATAAAAAGTGCATGAAAAGATGAGTTTGTTTCTATGATAGTAGGGTTCAGATTCTTTGGTGAAGTAATCATCAGGACATAAGAAACAATTGAAAACCACTGCAACACAGAATGATCCTTAAGGAACTGATAAATGAATGGGGGAAATAGGGTAAACACAAATCCAAATCCACCCAGGGACACTTGAACATACTTTCTCATGCAAGAGCTTAGTGACTGGGAAATAACCAAATATGAGTCCAATGAGGTTATTTAATTTGAAGTGGTTGAGAGAGGAAGGGCATTGCCTTTTAGTTTGGGAAAAAGGCAGGAGTTTAAAAAATCTTGAACTTTGTGAAAAACAATTTTGCCCAATTTAGCATAAGGAACTAGAACTAATTAATGAATCTACTTACTTCATGAGTCAGTATTTATATTTTCAGTCAGTCTTGTTTCCTAGATCAGAGCTACAAAGTTTGCTAACCTGTAGTCATGTATCAGAGAAGCCCAACTCATTTACTCTGAAGCTGACTTTTGTTAAAGGAAATTTAAATAACTTATCCACTCACTGTAACAACAGTTGAAATGAAGTTGGTGCCATATAAAACTGGCTTTCCTGGTTTTCTAAGCATTTTGGTCACTCAGTAAAAGTTATATAATAAAATATGCTGTAAGTTTGTTCAGGAGTTTCCAAATTGTCACTCTGTTTATATGGGAAGATGCTTGGAAATCCAAACTTATTTCTGTAGTTTGTGCTTATTACAAGTTGACTAAGGACATTGTATGTTTTGGTAGTTATGAAAATAAGCATTGGCCCTAAAGTCCAGGGTCAAAGCCTATTGATTTTAATGATAATCAAGCCTTAAGACTACTGAAATCCTAAAATATTACCTTTCCTCCTCCCTAATCTCTTATGGTTTAGCTTTTGATGGGATGTGTATTAATGAGTTAAATCAGATTACTGGCTAGGGAAAAATAACTGTGCTGTTTCAGCATGTTTGGAACAATATGTGAGGATGCCTTGGCAGGTGAGAGAGATATGTTACCTTGGAAAATGTCTTAAGTCAAATGGAATTTGGAACCTAACGGCTTCTACAGATGATGGTAAAGCAATAATAATGAATACTCTTGTTTTCAGTTTAGCTAAAATCTCCCCTTATGACCTTACTTCTACTACTCAAAAGGGTCAAAAACTCCCTCAATTTTCCCAAACTGAAGCCTACACATCTACATAAAGTTATACCAATCCTTTCTTACTTTCTTTTTTCCTAAGGCCATTGCTCTTCCTGAGCTCTGGATCCCACCTGAAATGCCTTTTCTCTTGTATGTTCATTTCCTAACACCCCTGTGTACTCGATCTTTTCCATCAGCTTTCAAATACACTCAGTCTCTTTACCTCTAAAAAATCCTCCCTCAATCCCACCTCCTCTACTCTATACCACCCTATCACTGTCCTGCCTCCCACAGACTGATAAAAGATTTGTCTACTCTCTGTCTTCCTTTTGTCACTACACACTCCTTTTTAAACTTCTATGACCTAACTTCCATTTTCACTCCCCTGAAATGACAGTCACTAAGGTCACCAATGTTCTCTAGGTTGTTAAATCCAATGGACATTTTAGTCCTCAGTGTACCTGATCTCTCAGGAGCATTCAACACGTTGATGACTCTCTCCTCTATGAAACACTCTCTTCTCTTGGATTCTATTCCACCACATAATCCTTGTTTGGTTTTTTTTTTGGAATTTTAAATTTTATTTATTTTTTTATACAGCAGGTTCTTATTAGTCATCCATTTTATACACATCAGTGCATACATGTCAATCCCAATCTCCCAATTCATCACACCACCACCACCACCATTGCCACTTTCCCCACTTTGTGCCCATATGTTTGTTCTCTACATCTGTGTCTCTACTTCTACCCTGCAAACCGGTTCATCTGTACCATTTTTCTAGGTTCCACATATATGCGTTAATATACGATATTTGTTTTTTTCTTTCTGACTTACTTCACTCTGTATGACAGTCTTTAGATCCATCCATGTCTCTACAAATGACCCAATATCGCTCCTTCTTATGGCTGAGTAATACTCCATTGTATATATGTACCACATCTTCTTTAACCATTCATCTGTCGATGGGCATTTAGGTTGCTTCCATGACCTGGCTATTGTAAATAGTGCTGCAATGAACATTGGGGTGCATGTGTCTTTTTGAATTACGGTTTTCTATGGGTATATACCCAGTAGTGGGATTGCTGGGTTGTATGGCAGTTCTATTTTTAGTTTTTAAAGAACCTCCATAGTGGCTGTGTCAGTTTACATTCCCACCAACAGTACAGGAGGGTTCCCTTTTCTCCACACCCTCTCCAGCATTTGTTGTTTGTAGATTTTCTGATGATGCCCATTCTAACTGGGTGAGGTGATACCTCATTGTAGTTTTGATTTGCATTTCTCTAATAATTAGTAATGTTGAGAAGCTTTTCATGTACTTCTTGGTCATCTGTATGTCTTCTTTGGAGAAATGTCTATTTAGGTCTTCTGCCATTTTTGGATTAGGTTGTTTGTTTTTTTAATATTGCACTGCATGAGCTGTTTATATATTTTGGAGATCAATCCTTTGTCTATTGATTCATCTGCAAAATTTTTTTCCCATTCTGAGGTTTGTTTTTTCGTTTTGTTTATGGTTTCCTTTGCTGTGCAAAAGCTTTTAAGTTTCATTAGGTACCATTTGTTTATTTTGTTTTTATTTCCATTACTCTAGGAGGTGGATCAAAAAAGATCTTGCTGTGATTTATGTCAAAGAGTGTTCTTCCTATGTTTTCCTCTAAGATTTTTATAGTGTCCAGTCTTACATTTAGATCTCTAATCCATTGAGTTTATTTTTGTGTATGGTGTTAGGGAGTGTTCTAATTTCATTATTTTACATGTAGGTGCCCAGTTTGCCCAACAGCACTTACTGAAGAGACTGTCTTTTCTCCATTGTAAATCCTTGCCTCCTTTGTCATAGACTAGTTGACCATAGGTGTGTGGGTTTATCTCTGGGCTTTCTATGTTCCATTGATCTATATTTCTGTTTTTGTGCCAGTACCATATTGTCTTGATGACTGTAGCTTTGTAGTATAGTCTGAAGTCAGGGAGTCTGATTCCTCCAACACCGCTCTTTTCCCTAAAGACTGCTTTGGCTATTTGGGGTCTTTTGTGTCTCCATACAAATTTTTTGTTCTAGTTGTGTAAAAAATGCCATTAGTAACTTGACAGGGATTGCACTGAATCTGTAGATTGCTTTGGGTAGTATAGTCATTTTCACAATATTGATTCTTCCAATCCAAGAACATGGTATATCTCTCCATCTGTTGGTATCATCTTTAATTTCTTTCATCAGTGTCTTATAGTTTTCTGCATACAGGTCTTTTGTCTCCCTAGGTAGGTTTATTCCTAGGTATTTTATTCTTTTTGTTGCAATGGTAAATGGGAGTGTTTTCTTAATTTCTCTTTCAGATTTTTCATCATTAGTATATAGGAATGCAAGAGATTTCTGTGCATTAATTTTGTATCCTGCAACTTTACCAAATTCATTGATTAGCTCTAGTAGTTTTCTGGTGGCATCTTTAGGATTCTCTATGTATAGTATCATGTCATCTGCAAACAGTGACAGTTTTACTTCTTCTTTTCCAATTTGTATTCCTTTTATTTCTTTTTCTTCTCTGATTGCTGTGGCTAGGACTTCCAAAACTATGTTGAATAATAGTGGTGAGAGTGGACATCCTTGTCTTGTTCCTGATCTTAGAGGAAATGCTTTCAGTTTTTCACCATTGAGAATGATGTTTGCTGTGGGTTTGTCGTATATGGCCTTTATTATGTTGAGGTAGGTTCCCTCTATGCCCACTTTCTGGAGAGTTTTTATCATAAATGGGTGTTGAATTTTGTCAAAAGCTTTTTCTGCATCTGTTGAGAGGATCATATGGTTTTTCTTCTTCAATTTGTTAATATGGTGTATCACATTGATTGATTTTCGTATATTGAAGAATGCTTGCATCCCTGGGGTAAATCCCACTTGATCATGGTGTATGATCCTTTTAATGTGTTGTTGGATTCTGTTTGCTAGTATTTTGTTGAGGATTTTTGCATCTATATTCATAAGTGATATTGGTCTGTAATTTTCTTTTTTTGTAGTATCTTTGTCTGGTTTTGGTATCAGGGTGATGGTGGCCTCATAGAATGAGTTTGGGAGTGTTCCTTCCTCTGCAATTTTTTGGAAGAGTTTGAGAAGGATGGGTGTCAGCTCTTCTCTGAATGTTTGATAGAATTCACCTGTGAAGCCATCTGGTCCTGGACTTTTGTTTGTTGGAAGATTTTTAATCACAGTTTCAATGTTATTACTTGTGATTGGTCTGTTCATATTTTCTATCTTACTGGTTCAGTCTTGGAAGGTTATACCTTTCTAAGAATTTGTCCATTTCTTCCAGGTTGTCCATTTTGTTGGCATAGAGTTGCTTGTAGTAGTCTCTTAGGATGCTTTGTATTTCTGCAGTGTCTGTTGTAACTTCTCCTTTTTCATTTCTAATTTTATTGAATTGAGTCCTCTCCCTCTTTTTCTTGATGAGTCTGGCTAATAGTTTATCAATTTTGTTTGTCCTCTCAAACAACCAGCTTTTAGTTTTATTTGTCTGTGCTCTTGTCTTCTTTGTTTCTATTTCATTTATTACTGCTCTGATCTTTATGATTTCTTTCCTTGTACTAACTTTGTGTTTTGTTTATTCTTTTTTCTCTAGTCCCTTTAGGTGTAAGGTTAAATTGGTTATTTGAGATTTTCCTTGTTTCTTGAAGTAGCCTTGTATAGCTATAAACTTACCTCTCAGAATTGCTTTTGCTGCATCCCATAGGTTTTAGATCGTCATGTTTTCATTGTCATTTGTCTCTAGGTATTTCTTGATTTCCTTTTTGATTTCTTCAGTGATCTCTTGGTTATTTAGTAACGTTGTTCAGCCTCCATGTGTTTGTGCTTTTTATGTTTTTTTCCCTGTAATTCATTTCTAATCTCATAGTGTTGTGGTCAGAAAAGATGCTTGATATGATTTCAATTTTCTCAAATTTACCAAGGCTTGATATGTGACCCAAGATGTGATCTATCCTGGAGAATGTTCTGTGCTCACTTGAGAAGAAAGTGTTATCTACTGTTTTGGGATGGAATGTCCTATAAATATCAATTAAACCTATCTGGTCTATTGTGTCATTTAAAGCTTGTGTTTCCTTACTAATTTTCTGTTTGGATGATCTGTCGATTGGTGCAAGTGAGGTGTTAATGTCCCCCACTATTATTGTGCTACTGTCAATTTCCTCTTTTATAGCTGTTAACTTTATGGGAGTTCCCTTGTATGTTATTTGCCGATTTTCCCTTGCTGCTTTCAATATTTTTTCTTTGTCTTTAATTTTGGCTATTTTCTTTACTATGTGTCTCGGCGTGTTTCTCCTTGGGTTTATCCTGTATGGGACTCTCTGCGCTTCCTGTACTTGGGTGGCTATTTCCTTTCCCATGTTAGGGAAGTTTTTGACTATAATCTCTTCAAATATTTTCTCGGGTCCTTGCTCTCTCTCTTCTCCTTCTGGGACCCCTATAATGCGAATATTTTTGCATTTAATGTTGTCCCAGAGATTTCTTAGGCTGTCTTCATTTCTTTTCATTCTTTTTTCTTTATTCTGTTCCATGACAGTGAATTCCACCATTCTGTCTCCCAGTCACTTATCCGTTCTTCTGCCTCAGTTATTCTGCTATTGATTCCTTCTAGTGTATTTTTCATTTCAGTTATTGTATTGTTCACCTCTGTTTGCTTGTTCTTTAATTCTTCTAGGTCTTTGTTGAACATTTCTTGCATCTTCATTTCTTGCCTCCATTCTTTTTCCGAAGTCCTGGTCATCTTCACTATCATTATTCTGAATCCTTTTTCTGGAAGGTTGCCTCTCTCCACTTTATGTAGTTGTTTTTCTGGAGTTTTATCTTGTTCCTTCATCTGGTACATAGCGCTCTGCCTTTTCATCTTGTCTATCTTTCTGCGAATGTGGTTTTTGTTCCACAGGCTGCCAGACTGTAATTCCTCTTGCTTCTGCTGTCTGCCCTCTGGTGGATGAGGCTATCTACGAGGCTTGTGCAAGTTTCCTGATGGGAGGGACTGGTGGTGGGTAGAGCTGGCTGTTGCTCTGGTGGGCAGAGCTCAGTAAAACTTTAATCCACTTGACTGCTGATGGGGGGGGCTGCGTTCCCTCCCTGTTGGTTGTTTGGCCTGAGGTGACCCAACACTGGAGCCTACCTGGGTTCTTTGGTGGGGCTAATGGCTGACTCTGGGAGGGATCACGCCAGGAGTACTTCCCAAAACTTCTGCTGCCAGTGTCCTTGTCCTCATGGTGAGCGAGAGCCACCCCCTGCATCAGCCGGAGACCTTCCAACACTAGCAGGTAAGTCTGGTTCAGTCTCCTATGGGGTCACCACTCCTTCCCCTGGGTCCCGATGCGCACACTACTTTGTGTGTGCCCTCCAAGAGTGGAGTCTCTGTTTCCCCCAGTCCTGTCGATATCCTGCAATCAAATCCTGCTAGCCTTCAAAGTCTGATTCTCTTGGAATTCCTCCTCCCGTTGCCTGACCCCCAGGTTGGGAAGCCTGACATGTGGCTCAGAACCTTCACTCCAGTGGGTGGACTTCTGTGGTATAAGTGTTCTCCAGTCTGTGAGTCACCCACCCAGCAGTTATGGGATTTGACTTTACTGTGATTGTGCCCCTCCTACCATCTCATTGTGGCTTCTCCTTTGTCTTTGGATGTGGGGTATCTTTTTTGGTGAGTTCCAGTGTCATCCTGTCGATGACTGTTCAGCAGTTAGTTGTGATTCTGGTGTTCTTGCAGGAGGGAGTGAGAGCACGTCTTTCTACTCCACTATCTTGAACCAATCTACAGTCGCGTACTCCTTGTTTTTCTTCTACTATTATTTCTCAGTCTCTTTTGCTAAACTTTCTTTTTTTTTTTTTGTCCTCCTCTATTCACCCTTTACTGTTGGTGTTCCTCAAAATCAATCTTAGACCTACCATTCTTCTTATGCTATAACCTCCCTACTTGTTTACATGCATATGCATGCTTTCAGTTATTATGTATACATAAATGACTCCCAAATTTATACCTCCAGCTCAGACTTCTGAGGTCCAGGCCATATGTCTAACTGCCTACTTGAAAACTCCAGTTAGATGTTCAAAAGGCACCTCACACTTGAAATGTGCAAAATCAAACTCAAGGCCTGCCCTCTACCCTGACCACTTGGTCTTTTTTTGCTTTAACCTTTCCCTGTCTTGCCATCCATCCATTTTCTAGGTCAGAAATGGGGAATCATCCTTGACTCTTTTCCCTCTCACTTCCCATATCCAATATTTCAGACTGGTAAATTGTTCTCTCCCTGTGTTCTCAGAATTGCCACCAAAGCTCTAAAGCTAACAACAACAGGCTCCAAGGAACCCCTATCATCTAAAGAGCGGGTTAATGAGAAGCAGCAGAACTAGCTTTGCAAATGCAAGCATCAGTCTCCCCCACCCTCCCTTTGCATTTTATACACACACACACAAACACACACACACATACACACACACTAGAGTAACATAAAGAGAGTCCCTGGGGATAAATGATGTGTCTCTTTCCCTCCCCATATGCCGAGGTAATAAAACCAACCAAATTTCTTGTAAAGACAAGAAACGTGTGGAAGAAGGAAATACAAGCATCTCCTTGCTGGGTTGGACATCTACTTAGGCAGTGGACTTGTTAATTTGCTCTCAGCACCACCCTGAGCAGCAGAAAAACAGAACTTGAGAATAAAGGAAAGTGACATCAGTTCGAGTGGCACAGTGGTTGGATTTCCCAGAAGACACTGAAGAAGAAAGCCACACTTGAAGGGAATTGCTGGTAGGTGTCCAAGAGGGCCAGAGCCCAAGTGAGGGTGCCACAACACCAAGAGGCTGTGGTGTACATCGCTAAAGTAGGGTGTCAAAAGAGGTGGCCCCTCCCACATCAGAGAACTATGCAGAGGATCTTGCATGACCCTGTGAAGAATGCCTCATCAGACAGAGGCAGCATTTGATGCCTACCAAACAGAGTATATCAGCAGCAGCTCCAATTAAGTGGGAGACATTTGTAACCTTTCCCCAGCTCTACACTCAGGCCCCATAGGCCACGGAACAGAGAAAAAGGTAAGAAAACAGACCACATGGCAACCCAACTTCCAGAGACATCTTTCAGTCCTTGGGTTATAACTAGACTGAGTGGGGGTGGGTGGAGAAAGGTTTAAATTGGGTATAAGATTGGACTAGGCCAGACAGGACTTTTTAATAACAGTAAATGATCTGCAAACTATGATAATCTGCTAGAGATGTCATTAAGGAATTTGAAAGGAAATGGGATCAGCACATGTGAAGACAGTGGTTAGCAACAAAAGTAGAATCTTTTCATGTTTATATCCCACTGAATTAAGTCCCTTCAACCACCTGGTACACAATCGATCATAGAGACTCCTCTCTGCTTCCAGCACTCTTGGCCCTCTCCACACAGCAGCCACAGTGCTCTCGTAAAACACAGATCTGGTCACATAACACTCCTGGTTAAACTCTTTAGTGGCTTATCATTAACACACCTGGGATAAAGATCTAACTCCTTAACACTGCCCACAAAGCCCTGATTCCAGTCTCACCTGCCCCGCCTCCCTGCTCTGTACTCCACCCACTCTGGTCTGTCCAGGCCTCAGGCACACCAAGATCAGCCTTCACATATGCTGTTCCTCTGGTCAAAACACCCTTCCCCACCCCTCCTTTCCCACTTTCCACTCGTCTAGAGTTCCATTCATATGTCACTTCCTCAGGAAACTATTCCTTAAACTAGGCAAGTATTCCCTTGTTACACACCCACAGAGCACAGTATACATCTTCATAACACTTATTATAATAATTACATATATTTATGTATTTGTTCAATGAAAAAAGAAACTGAGTAGTTTTATTTACCTTTGTACTCCTGACACTTAGCACAGTAGCTAGCAATGAGAAGGCACACAAGAAATATTTGATGAATAAATGAATGAATGAGTGAATGAATGAATGAATTTCCATGCATTTACCAATGTCATTGAGTACATCTCCAACTAGGCATCACTGAACATATTTTATCCTCAGTAACAGCAACAAATGAGATAAGGTTTACCCTCAACACAAACATTGAGCAAGTCCACCTTAGCTCTTGTCTTCTCTGGGAAATCTTCTCTGATTACAATAATAGACTACTAGTAGTAATATGAGGTACTTAGTGAGAGCACACTGAGTGCCAGACAGATTGTGCTGAAGTTTCTTTATCAATCTTATCTAATCATCACAACAATACCATGGGCTAGGTGCTTTTATTATCCACTTTTTTTAAAAAAGAGAAGGAAACAGAGGCTTAGTGAAGTTAAGGGACTTGCCCAAAACCACACAGCAAATGTGCATTAAGATGGGACTGGAACCCAGATATGACTGACTCTAAGACCTATATTCCTCAATAGTCAAGATATGGAAACAGTCCAAATGCCCACCAATAGATAAAAAAAAGATGCGGGAGGAGCTTCAAGATGGCAGAACAGCAAGGCTTGGAGATCAACTTCCAACCAACAAATACATCAGAAACACAACTACATGTGGAACAGCTCCTACAGAACACCTACTGAACACTGGCAGAAGACCTCACACCTCCCAAAAGGCAAGAAACTCCCCACGTACCTGGGTAGGGCAAAAGAAAAAAGAAAAAACAGGGGCTTCCCTGGTGGCGCAGTGGTTGAGAGTCCTCCTGCCGATTCAGGGGACACAGGTTCGTGACCCGGTCCGGGAGGATCCCACATGCAGCGGGGCGGCTGGGCCCGTAAGCCGTGACCGCTGAGCCTGCGAAGAAAAAACAGCGACAAAAGAATAGGGATGAGACCTGCACCAGTGGGAGGGAGCTGTGAAGGAGAAAAGTTGTCCACACACTAGGAAGCCCCTTCGCGGGCGGAGACTGTGGACGGTGGAGGGGGGAAGCTTCGGAGCCACGGAGGAGAGCGCAGCCACAGGGGTGAGGAGGGCAAAGCGGAGAGATTCCCGCACAGAGGATTGGTGCCGACCGGCACTCACTAACCCGAGGGGCTCCGCCGGGGCGGGCGCGGGCTGGGAGCTGAGGCTCCGGCTTCAGCTTCGGTAGGATTCCAGGGAGAGGACTGGGGTTGGCTGCGTGAACACAGCCTGAAGGGGGCTAGTGCGCCACAACTAGCCGGGAGGGAGTCCGGGAGAAAGTCTGGAGCTGCCGAAGATGCAAGAGACTTTTTCTTGCCCCTTTGTTTTGCGGTGCGCGAGGAGGGGTGATTAAGAGTGCCACTTAAAGGAGCTCCAGAGACAGGCATGAGCCGCGGCTAACAGCGTGGACCCCAGAGATGGGCATGAGACACTAAGGCTGCTGCTGCAGCCACCAAGAGGTCTGTGTGCAAGCACAGGTCACTCTCCACACCTCCCCTCCCGGGAGCCTGTGCAGCCCGGCACTGCCAGGGTCGCAGGATCCAGGGACAACTTCCCCGGGAGAACGCATGGCGCACCTCAGGCTGCTGCAACGTCACGCCGGCCTCTGACGCCGCAGGCTCGCCCCGTATTCCGTACCCCTCCGTCCCCCAGGCCTGAGTGAGCCAGAGCCCCTGAATCAGCTGCTCCTTTAACCCTGTCCTGTCTGAGCAAAGAACAGACGCCCTCAGGCGACCTACATGCAGAGGCGGGGCCAAATCCAAAGCTGAACCCCAGGAGCTGTGCGAACAAAGAAGAGAAAGGGAAATCTCTCCCAGCAGCCTCAGGAGCAGCGGATTAAATCTCCACAATCAACTTGATGTACCCTGCATCTGTGGAATACATGAATACACAACGAATCATCCCAAATTGAGGAGGTGGACTTTGAGAGCAACAATATATATATTTTTCCCCTTTTTCTTTTTTTGTGATTGTGTATGTGTATGTTCCTGTGTGTGATTTTCTCTGTATAGCTTTGCTTTTGCCATTTGTCCTAGGGTTCGATCTGTCCGTTTTTTTCTTTTTCTTTATTTTTAGTATAGTTTCTAGCACTTGTTATCATTGGTGGATTTGTTTTTTGGTTTGGTTGCTCTCTTCCCTTCTTTTTTTTTATTACTTAAAATTTTTTAAATAATTATTATTAATTTTAAATTATTTAATTTTATTTTATTTTCTTGTATCTCTTTCTTTCTTTTTCTCTCCCTTTTATTCTGAGCCGTGTGGATGACAGACTCTTGGTGCTCTGGCCAGGCATCTGGGCAGTGCCTCTGAGGTGGGAGAGCCAAGTTGAGGAAATTGGTCCAACAGAGACCTCCCAGCTCCACGTAATATCAAACAGCAAAAATCTCCCAAAGATATCCATCTCAATGCCAAGACCCAGCTCCACTCAGTGACCAGCAAGCTACACCCTATGCCAAACAACTGGCAAGACAGGAACACAACCCCACCCATTAGCAGAGAGGCTGCCTAAAAGCATAATAAGGTCACAGACACCCCAAAACACACCACCAGACGTGGACCTGCCCACCAGAAAGACAAGATGCAGCCTCATCCACCAGAACACAGGCACCAGTCCCCTCCACCAGGAAGCCTATGCAAGCCACTGAATGAACCTTAGCCACTGGGGAGAGACACCACAAACAACGGGAACTATGAACCTGCAGCCTGCGAAAAGGAGACCCCAAACACAGTAAGTTAAGCACAATGAGAAGACAGAGAAACACACAGCAGATGAAGGAGCAAGGTAAAAACCCACCAGACCTAACAAATGAAGAGGAAATAGGCAGTCTACCTGAAAAAGATTTCAAAATAATGATAGTTGTATGTTCTCCATTCTATTTCCAAGATTTTGGATCATATACAAGTAATGTTTAACAAGGACCTAAAAGAACTAAAGAGCAAACAAACAATGATGAACAACACAATAAATGAAATTAAAAATTCTCTAGAAGGGATCAATAACAGAATAATAACAGAATAACTCAGGCAGAAAAATGGATAAGTGACCTGGTACATGATACTATACATAGAGAATCCTAAAGATGCTACCAGAAAACTACTAGAGCTAATCAATGAATTTGGTAAAGTAGCAGGATACAAAATTAATGCACAGAAATCTCTGGCATTCCTATACACTAATGATGAAAAATCTGAAAGTGAAATTAAGGAAACACTCCCATTTACCATTGCAACAAAAAGAATAAAATACCTAGGAATAAACCTACCTAAGGAGACAAAATACCTGTATGCAGAAAATTATGAGACACTGATGAAAGAAAGGATACAAATAGATGGAGAGATATACCATGTTCTTGGTTTGGAAGAATCGACATTGGGAAAATGACTATACTACCCAAAGTAATCTACAGATTCAATGCAATCCCTATCAAACTACCACTGGCATTTTTCACAGAACTAGAACAAAAAATTTCACAATTTGTATGGAAACACAAATGACCCTGAATAGCCAAAAGAATCTTGAGAAAGAAAAAATGGAGCCGGAGGAATCAGGTTCCCTAACTTCAGACTATACTACAAAGCTATGGTAATCAAGACAGTATTGTACTGGCACAAAATCAGAAATATAGATCAATGGAACAGGATAGAAAGCCCAGAGATAAACCCACGCACATATGGTCACCTTATCTTTGATAAAGGAGGCAAGAATATATAGTGGATAAAAGACAGCCTCTTCAATAAGTGGTGCTGGGAAAACCAGAAGCTACATGTTAAAGAATGAAATTAAAACACTCCCTAACACCATACACAAAAATAAACTCAAATTGTATTAAAGACCTAAACGTAAGGCCAGACACTATCAAACTCTTAGAGGTAAACATAGGCAGAGCATTCTATGACATACATCACAGCAAGATCCTTTTTGACCCACCTCCTAGAGAAATGGAAATAAAAACAAAAATAAACAAATGGGACGTAATGAAACTTAAAAGCTTTTGCACAGCAAAGGAAACCACAAACAAGATGAAAAAACGACCCTCAGAATGGGAGAAAATATTTGTAAATGAAGCAACTGACAAAAGATTAATCTCCAAAATTTACAAGCATCTCATGTAGCTCAATATCAGAAAAACAAACAACCCAATCCAAAATGGGCAGAGGAATAAATAGACATTTTTCCAAAGAAGATATACAGATTGCCAACAAACACATGAAAGAATGCTCAACATCATGAATCATTAGAGAAATGCAAATCAAAACTACAATGAGATATCATCTCACACCAGTCAGAATGGCCATCACCAAAAATCTATAAACAATAAGTGCTGGAGAGGGTGTGGAGAAAAGGGAACCCTCTTGCACTGTTGGTGGGAATGTAAATTGATACATCCACTATGGAGAAGAGTATGGAGATTCGTTAAAAAACTAAAAATAGAACTACCATACAACCCAGAAATCCCACTACTGGGCATAAACCCTGAGAAAACCATAATTCAAAAAGAGTCATGTACCACAATGTTCATTGCAGCTGTATTTATAATAGCCAGGACATGGAAGCAACTTAAGTGTCCATCAACAGGTGAATGGATAAAGAAGATGTGGTACATACATACAATGGAATATTACTCAGCCATAAAAAGAAACGAAATTGAGTTATGTGTAGTGAGGTGGATGGACCTAGAGTCTGTCATACAGAGTGAAGTAAGTCAGAAAGAGAAAAACAAATACCGAACGCTAACACATATATATGGAATCTGAAAAAAAAAAAGAAAAAATGGTCATGAAGAACCTAGGGGCATGACGGGAATAAAGACACAGACATACTAGAGAATGAACTTGAGGATATGGGAAGGGGGAAGAGTAAGCTGGGAGAAAGTGAGAGAGTAGCATGGACATATATACACTGCCAAACGTAAAATAGATAACTAGTGGAAAGCAGCTGCATAGCACAGGGAGATCAGCTCAGTGCTTTGTGACCACCTAGAAGGGTGGGATAGGGAGGGTGGGAGGGAGGGAGATGCAAGAGGGAAGAGATATGGGGATATATGTATATGTATAGCTGATTCACTTTGTTATAAAGCAGAAACTAACACACCATTGTAAAGCAATTATACTCCAATAAAGATGTTAAAAAAATGTGGTTCATATACACAATGGAATATTATTCAGCCAGGAGAAAGGAGGATATCCTCCCATTTATGACAACATGGACAGACCTTGAGCACATTATGCTAAGGGAGATAAGTCAGAAAGAAAGACAAGTACCATATGGTACCACTTGTTTGTGGAATCTAAAAAAGTTACACCTATTAAAAACAGAGAGTAAAATGGTGGTTACCAGGGCATGTGGGGAGGAGGTGCTGTTAAGAGAGATGGTGTTCAAGGGTACAAACTTACAATGAGTAGTAAATAAGCCTCAGAGATCTAAGCACAGTAGAATGATTTTAGGTAATAATGTTGTCCAAAAACTTTTTTTTAGAAACCTATGTTCCTGACCATTATAATACATTGTTTCCAAAACACAAGGCTTTCTCCCTCATTTAATATTTAAGATTGTATCTGGAGATATAATCTTCTAATCCTTACAGTACTGTTCTTTTCCAGTGCTATTTAACACCTGGGTTAAGATATAAGACTTCATGTTTGTATGTTTTGATTTTTCATTAAATTTTAAGTTACTGGCAGAGAGGGGCCTTTTATTGTGTTTTGCTTCTCTGGCTTCCTCACATGGCCCATGCTTGGTTGTGAGGGCTGAGAAATATTTATATGGAATGAATGAATAAATGAGTACTGGAAGTACCTTACTTAATAGTTTATGTGGACTAAATGTGCTATGTTTATTAAACACAATTCCAAGTTTAGGGAGACATATTTTTAATAAAGATGCCTATGGATCAATGCCATGACTCCTATTTAAGTGTTTGATATGACAATATAATGTTCCTCTGGAAAAGTTAACACACTGTATTTTCTTATCTAGAACATCAAAACCTGACCACTTTGTTAGATGTTAGTTTCAAAACAATTGCCGAAATATTTATGTTAATTTGAGATAAAATATTAAATAGACAATACCTTTTATCAGCTATGTAAATTACATTAGGTTCACCTTCATTTTGTATAAGGCTAGAAGGCACCATTCAGATAGTAAACCTCCACTTACCTGCTCAAATATTAAATCTCCCCATGAATGGTGTGAATGTAAAATCTTATTCAGGTATTTGAAAACTATTTTGTTACTGAGAAAGAAACCTAGAAGAGAAATCAATAATTTTCCTGGCTTCTGACCAACAATTTTGTAATTGTGTCAACCAAATAATTTTCAATTTATTACCTCACGTCAGGAAATCATAAAGATAATTCTTTCCCACTTACTACAACTGGGAGCCCCTGAGGTAAATCTCCTTATTTAGTCATCGATATGGGAAACAATACATCAAATATATACATTTTTGCTTAAATTCATTTTGCCAAAATTGTATGAAGCTTTATCATCTCCACAATAGAAAACATGGGTTGAAATAATTAAATGAAAAACAAATACTGCTCTCACATTCACTGCTTCCAACTTCATGCATCTGCCTCTTTAAAGGATCCACAGCTTACTTCATCAAGTGCTTTGCTCCTGAACATTCACTGCAGAGTCAAGAAAAGAAAATGAGTTATATGCAGCTATATGAGGTTGTGTTCACTTAATCATTTACTCTAAGTAATATGGACCTAAGGGCATGACACATTGTAAGTTAAAAGAGCAATGGCCTAAGAACTACAATTTGTGGTTTAATCTGGATGCTGTTTTAAATCTTTTTGAATTTCCGCTTTCCCACTGGAAAAATGGTGAAATTCCTGACTTGTATCTACTTATAGGAATTTTAGGAGGACTGAGATGATATATCAGAAACGCTTTGAGAATATCTGTTAGCTGTATCATAATTCTTGGTATTTTTAAGTAGCTTTGGCTTTATTTTACATAGATGCTACTGAGGAAGACTGGAGAGATAAATGTTTCCTTCTATTACAAGTCTTTTTCAGAATTTCTCAACACATATCAACAACCAGAGCAAAATAATATTTGTGATCCTTGATTACTTTAAAAAACAAAATACAATTTTTAAAAAGCACAAAAGAAGTAAGACTGGTAACTTTCTATTGAGCTCAAAATTTATTTTAGAAATGTTAACTTCACCATGAACTATTCACCTTCAGTCTTAAGTGTATTTCATAGGGATGATTTAAATTTCTGATATTCTGGTTTCCACTGATGAATTCTGCATTTTGACAAGTTTTGATGAAGTCTATTCACTCTAGACAATTAATACAAACCTAACTTGAATAGTTGATTTTGACTTTATCCCCTTGAGTTCCTAGAACTGCCTTGATTAAATTTTAAAATATAATTACAGGTAGCACATTGAGTCAGTCAGTTAGTCAGAGAAATCTGAGCTCTGAATGCCGGCTTCCTGCAGCACACTGCATTAAGTGCTCTGGAGGAGGGTGGCGGTAGATGGGAACAGTCATCATGAAATGATTTAAGGATTATTATTAACACAACATATCACCAAGTACAAAGTATTCAAGTGGAAACTGTATACACAAAAGTTCAAGAAATGGAGAATAAAGGAAGCACCTTTCCTGCTTTAACTGCCTGTCCTATACATTTAGTAAATGTGTTTTGTGACTGCTAGTAGCTTTGCTGGCATCCCAAGAAAACAAATTAAACAATGTTGGTCGACTTACAAATGGGCAGCCTGGGTTGGTGCAGAGCAGTTCTTTAATTTGTTTTACCTGGTAATACTGCAACAGTTTTGTTAAGTGAAGGGTCAGGGAGAGATATTTTTAAGAAACTTTTTGTTTTGGAATAATTTTAGATTTACAGAAATGTTGCAAAAATAATACAGGGTTCCTATATACCCTTACCCAGTTTCCCCTAATGTTAATATTTTGCATTGCCATAGTACATTTTTCAAAACTTAGAACCAACATTGGTATATTACTATTGATTAAACTTTGGAATTTATTCTAATTTCATTCATTTTCCACTAATGTCTTTTGCTGTTTCAGGATTCAATCCATATATCACATTGCATTTAGCAGGAGTGTCTAATGTCTTGCTGCTGCTATTTAAAAAATCAGTCGTTTCTGGACAATGAGGCTAATCAGTCAAAATATTAATGTGAGCAGTAATAAAAATGAATTGAGTGTCCAAGGGCCACCTGGGCACACCATAGTATCAGATTCTTAACTAACTTTGGAAAAAGTTAAATATGGTTTTGTAGGCAGTCATTAATCTTTTATTTTTTTATTTTATTTTTTTGCCGTACACGGGCCCCTCACTGTTGTGGCCTCTCCCGTTGCAGAGCAACAGGCCCCGGACGCGCAAGCTCAGTGGCCATGGCTTACGGGTGCAGCCGCTCCGCTGCATGTAGGATCTTCCCGGACCGGGGCACGAACATGTGTCCCCTGATCGGCAGGCGGACTCTCAACCACTGCGCCACCAGGGAAGCCCAATCTCTTTTATTTACCTAAAGGTGACGATTGTATCAATACAAGCTCTATCATCATTTCTAGAGGGGTTTTTTTGTTTGTTTGTTTTTTGTTCTGGGGTTGTTTTTTTTTTTAGTATATCCATGAGAACATTTTGATGTGATCATTCTTTTGGTATCACCTGGTGTAGGCACCTAGATTTTCCAAAAGAAGACATGGGAAGAAGCTGATTTGGTTCCCAGTTAAGGAAGCTTACCTTAGACACTAGAGAAAAAAAAAAAAAAAACCTTAAATTGTCGGCTTATATGTATCAGAAGATAATTATGGATCAAGACCAGTGGGTCTCCAGTTTGGGCATGCACCAGGATCACCTAGAGGGCTTATTAAAATACAGATTTCTGAGTTCCATCCCCAGAGCCTGACTCAGAGGGTCTTGGCTAGCCCAGGCATTTGCACTTCTAACAAGTTCCCAGGTGATGTGATGCTGCTGGTCCTGGTACTAAACTTTGGGAATCACTTTTGTTGATAGTTGCATGAAAGAAAAATAAAGCTATTTTGTTCTGACAAGGTATAATCATAGGTCCCTGGATTTATCTGTTGCCTACCAGTTAGATAAGGGGTCTGTTAAATCTCATTTTATGTCTGTGCAACGACTAAGTTAGAAAAATAAAACAAATATATTAGCTTTCTGCAGTAGTTCCACCAGTCTGTCTTCCCTTCAAGCAATGTAATCATTTAAAAAATAATATTGTTTTTAACAATAATATTATAAACCAACAATAAATTTTTGGCCTGAAACAAGGCCTCTGACTGATCAGTGGAAATTAATATGGGTGGGGGATGTAACGCATATCTTCAGCAGTGTTTCTCAGACTTTAATGTGTTTACGGATCACCTGGGGATCTCTCGGTCGGCCTGGGTATGGACCCCGAGATTCTGCATTTCTGTCGAGCTTCCAGATGATGCCACTGCTGCTGGGCCATGGATCATACTTCAAGTTAGCTCTATTATGCCTTCTGAAGGTTTTAGCAAATACAAGATGTTCTAGCATCTAGTGCTCCCTGGAGAACCCTGGAACTTCCTAGCATGTCTCTGTCATAGGAATAGTGCCTTGGACTAAGGCAAATTTTGGAATATACTAATCTGCCTCTGAACTCTAGACTTTAGAATAAAGAAGGGATAATTGTAGGGAAACTAAATCAACAAAATCTTCCTGGAGGGTACTGGTACATACATGGTGGAAACTTTTGGAACCTGGTCACTTACTGAGGGGTCCTTTATTTCTAATCTCCACTTTTTTACCCTAGTTAATCTAGTAAGTAGGAGTGACCTAGAGAAAAAATAGAGAAGAGTATAATCCAGTTCTGCAGTTTCTGCCCACATCGCTGCTGTGAATGCTGATCTCATGAACACGTCTTCAGTTCCTCAGACTGTTCTTCCATCTCCTTACCTCTCTGTCCCAGAGGTCCTACTGGCTCGTATGATGGAGATTCCAGGAAAGCTACCGACTTTTGTTATTTCCCCTAAATGAAGCTTAGCTTTCTTTCAATTTTTGTGGAGCCAAAGGCCAACATTATGTAAGACCTTATCATCCCTATTAGAGTGTAAAGGGATAAAGGATAAGGAGTCTTTTATCTCTATTTCAACTGGTTGCTATAAGAAAAAAAAAAGGAAACTTCAGAAAAATTGAAAAGGTTTGTTGATTGCCTCAAGAAGAAGAGTGGCTATGAGAATGATTCTTTTCCATCGTGGGTTGGAAAAGAAGAAAAACCTTAGTCAGAAACAGCTAATAGTATAAACTTTGGCTCTCCCAAGATGCTGCCTAATGATCCATCATAGGGTGGGATGGTGACGTGCATCTTGCACAAATGAACAGGGTAGAAGGACCCCCACAAAGCACCCCTCAGACTGTCTCTATCGGTGGACTCCCAAAATATTTTCAAGTTAATGATAAGGTGGCTCTAGCTAACTAATGGTGGCAATGGAAAAGTCAGACAATTTTCAGGGGTCCATAGATGAAAAAGGTAACAGTGAGATGGCCTAGCCTGAGAAATAGCCATGGGAAGTATATATCAACAAGAGGCCCTCACCACTCACAAATCTCCTAATTCCCTGCTTCCATCCCCTGCATTGCATTATAGGTACTACCATCAGTGACCTGGAGCCAAAGGAAGCCCCTATTCAAGAAAATCAGAATTTCAGAAAACCTCTATCCCCCATTGTAAGCTTGGCAGCTTACTAGTACCTGAAGACTTTTCTGATGAGACTAGTAGTGATTTTAACAAACGTGATTTTTTGATATTGTAAAATATAGTGTGTCAACTTTTAGAAGAAATGCATAACTCAGTGAACCAATATTTTCCAGATGACCAGTGAATGCATGATATTACAAAATCATGCATGGGTAAAAGATCCATTAAAAATGAAAAATGGACTATTAGATTTTAATGTAACAGAGCATAAAGAGCTGCTTAATATGATTTCAGATTGTACATTGCAACTAACCTTTAAAAAACTTACAACTAGTCAAATTTTAATGTAATATCAAAGACGAACATCCATGGCTATCTGAAGAAGTTCTTAAATACTCCTCTTTTCCAACCACATACCTGTTTGAGGCCAGGTTTTTCTTTATATACTTCAACCAAAATGGTATGTCACAACAGGTTAAACACAGAAGTAGATATAAACCCAGGTACCTCCTATTAAGCCAGACATAAAAGAGATTTGCCAAACATGTAGAATAATGTCACTCTTCTCATTAGCTTTTTTGTTTGGAAAAATACAGTCATTTTCATAATGTGTGTATGTTATCACCTAATGGGTTTATTGTTATTATTTTTAAGTAAAATATATTTTTTCTCAGTTTTTTTTTTTTTGTGGTACGCGGGCCTCTCACTGTTGTGGCCTCTCCCGTTGTGGAGCACAGGCTCCGGACGCGCAGGCTCAGCGGCCATGGCTCACGGGCACAGCCGCTCCGCGGCATGTGGGATCTTCCCGGACCGGGGCACGAACCCGTGTCCCCTGCATCGGCAGGCGGACTCTCAACCACTGCGCCACCAGGGAAGCCCTTTTTCTCAGTTTTAATTTCTACATGGTAAATATTGATAGATAGAAACCACATAAATGAAAGTTCTTTGGGGTCCCCAATAATTTTTAAGGACAAAAAGTTCTAAAACAAAAAGTTTGAAAACTGCTAGCCTAAGCTAAGGACTATGCTTCATTAGCTTTCATTTTTAATATTGTGTCTCTGATAATTGTATAGAATGTTTGCTATATTTTATGTTCATGAAATGATATGGTAGAGAATATTTTATTTCACATAGTAATTCTTTCTATGATTATGGAAAATTAAGACAAATATGGGGAAAATAAACAGCATCGGTTGAAAACAAATACATGAATGAGTATCTGTGTCTCTGGTCTGAGTGATCTAATCACTACATGCAGGTTAATATCGATGGGAAATACATCCTGAGCTACCAACAAGGGACTTACAAACACACCTAATCTGGCTCTTTGAAGAAGACATGAGAAGAAACTTGGTCTTCATTATAAAACAAGGTAGTGGTTATAGAACCTCTCATACTTTTGGGATTTGCTTTCTTACTTGGGCTCTCCCCACTGGAGTTCTTTGAAGGCAGGGAGATAGGTTTGTTTGTTTTATAATTCTATAGCCAGAGGATCTGGCATAAAGTATGACTTAATAAATATTTGTTTAATGAATGAATCAAAAGAACACTAGATACTTAGATATACAAAAGCCATTCCAGGCTGATATTTAAATTATATTTACGGTTGCTCCATAGTCAGAAACACCACTCAGAGGCACAGTATACCTTACAAAGAAATAAATAAAAGTTCCTTTGATGAACTCAAACAATAAGAAATCACTTTAAGAGATGATATTTTAGTGAAACTGCATTTTTTAAAAAATTATTTATTTGGTTGCACTGGGTCTTAGTTGCAGCAGGCGGGCTCCTTAGTTGTGGCATGCAAACTCTTAGCTGTGGCATGCATGTGGGATCTAGTTCCCTGACCAGGGATCGACCCTGGGACCCCTGCATTGGGAGCACGGCGTCTTATCCACTGCGCCACCATGCAAGTCCCTGAAACTGCATTTTAATTGTGGTGCTGCTTTCCCTGGTCAGGTAAGGATCAGAAATATGTATCACCATTTCTGACATGGTGGACCTCTACGTGCTCTGGAAATATTAACAGGCAGAAAAAAAACCCTGTTTATTCAAACATCTCACCTTATTGCTAAGGATCAAGCTACTTGGAAAATAAAGAGAGCACTGTCCTTGCATCCTACACCATCATGGCCAAGTTTAGAGTCTACCGAAAAAAAGTTAAAGGTCTCAAGGAAATGATCAGAAATTATTCCAAAGATACAATCTAGAGACTTATTTCTGGAGGAAAACTTCTGGTTTCCTAATATATTTTTGGTTTCTGGAAAGGCCAGGAAATGCATTGTCTATTTCACAGTGTGGAGTATATAGGGATGATAGTATTCACCACACAATTATTCTCCAGGTTTTCAGTATCTGAGAAGTCCCTGTATTTGAGTCATTCTAATTCAGTTTTAGATAGGAGAGGGTGTGGTTCTAATATCTCCTCACAAAATTGTATTCATTCTACTCGTGTGGACTTTAATTTCTTTCAAAGGAGAACTGACATTGTGAGAGTCCTATCGACACTTGGAATCCTTGTAATAACTTCTCAACCAACTTCCTGTGTCAGTACAGTCTGGGAAACAAACCTCATTAGTCACTAAGGTAACTTAAGGTAAAGAATACTGTAAATGAAAAAGAGAACTCTCAAACTTCCATTAGATAAGTAGTTTAAGTGCCCAAAACAGGTCTTGGGTACCAAGGAAACATTCATAGATGAGACGCTAGCTTTGTAACAGTTCTATTGTTCTGTCAAAAGAAAATTTGGAGAGCTTTACTCGATATAAACATTTTATCAAGCAAGAAACACTACTCACAATCGGGGCGATTTGAGCTGAAAGGTGGTTAGAAGCTCAGCATTCAGCAGTTACAGCTGAATTTATAAAGCATGGATGAGGGAGTACATTATTTGTGTGTGTGTGATTGGTTACTAGAAACTTAATGTCTTTTTATGGGAGTAGCACTGTGTACACTGACCTGAAGAAAGCTTTTGTGTTTTAGGTCAGAGGCAGTACTTTGGGGAAATCAGGATTGTTTTAGGTCAGAGTCAGTACTTTGGGGAAATCAGGATAGTTTAAGTTTTGGTTATTTAACTATGAGTGTTTGGTCAAAAAGTATATTCAAAATGTGGCCTCTGTTTTGGTTTTTCTTTTAACAATTCTGAGCAACAAACTGAATGGCATAATTCAAGCTCAGAAAGAGTTAATTTATTACTTTGTGTTTGCCCAAGGGTTATACCACATTGCAAATAAAAAATCTTCCATCCCTAAAACTGATATTCCTTTTTCTCATGCAATGGATTAATATTTTGAACTTTTGGAATGGTTTCTGTGGTATAAAGAGCTTAAGTCATATTGTAAAATACAGATCAAATTTTCTCAACAGAATCTTAGGTCATATATTTATTTAGATCACTGAACTCATCTGGTGTCCAAGTGTTGTATTCCATGGTCTCCCAAATGTCAGAACTAAAACAAGTAAAAGATATTTATTAAATATCAAAAATAAGTGTTTTATTTTAAAATAATGTATACTCTATTAGAAGGGGGCCCTGAAAATAATGAACAATGAAGCAGTTACTGAGAAAAAACAAATGGAAGAAATGGACCTCATATTAAGCAGCACTCTACACTGACCACTACTGAATACTTACACTAGAATTGTGTTTTATCTTCTGCTGAACTGTAAGGTACTTGAGGGCAAACATGATGTCTTTCTTTCTCAACAATGTTTAGCTTAGTCTCTAGATCTAGACGTAATAAAAATAGCTAGTTAGCATTTATTGGGTGTGTGTATTTCTTTAATGTACATTATCTCAACAACCTATGTGGTAATATAATTAGCCCAGTTTACAGATGAAGAAAATGAGGCTCACAGAGATTATGTGATTTAACTGAGATTTTATAGCATCTGAGTCAAAATCTGAACACAGCTGAATATAGAGCCCACTGTTTCCATCATACTTACTCACTCTATTCATTTATTGAGTAGCATTAAATACACATTTGCTGAATTGATCAATGGTTTTACGATTTCTTCCAGATAAGAATTTTATTCTGATCATAGAAATCGTCTTATTCAACCCACACAACTATTATTACCAGTAAGTCATGAAGGCAGTCTCTATAAGCAGCCTTTTTTTTTTTTTTTTTTGCTGTACGTGGGCCTCTCACTGTTGTGGCCTCTCCTGTTGTGGAGCACAGGCTCCAGACGCACAGGCTCAGCGGCCATGGCTCACGGGTCCAGCCGCTCCGCGGCACGTGGGATCTGACCGGGGCATGAACCCGTGTCCTCTGCGTCGGCAGGCGGACTCTCAACCACTGTGCCACCAGGGAAGCCCTTAAACAGCTTTTGGTCTCATTTGTAGGGCACCACTGAATAAATTAAAGACAGTTATCTAGTTCAGGATTATTTTGTATTCTTATAAGGAAAGAATGTATTATATGTAGGGAGATAAAATATTAAGGCTAGAAGAGACTTCCAAAATATTTTTTTCAGTCTATGTTTTTTAGATAAAGGTTGGTTTGTCTCCTCCTGCTGCCCCTCCTCCTCCTCCTCCTCCTCCTCCAACTCCTCGCTTTTGATCTGATTTTTCCTCTTTAAATAAACTGCATAATATTTTATAAATTATTACAGCCAAACCTGTATGTCAGTGATTTTTTAGCTCAACACTATTTGTTCCTTTCTATTGTATTGTACAATTCAAATCCAGTTTTGGATCTAAACATGATAGGTTTGTCTTCTAATCACAATTTTGCAGTTGTGGCTTGGTAGTAAGTTTTGGTGGGACTCTTATTCTAAAAGACAGTTTTGATGTTTTTAATGTCCTGTTTAAAAGAACTTAAAAAGGTGAAAAACACAGTATAGACACCAAAATGTTGGATTATCAAAACACCCAATGTCAATATTGAAATATATAACTTGAAATTAAGACAATTTCTGGAAAATCAAGTGCTGACTCTAAACCAAAAGGAATTCTGTTTGGAGGGCATTTTCATAAAAAATTAAAATGAGAAATACAGCAAAATTTAACCACTGGGGAAACACTTTCTTCACTTGGTTTCCATGACACTCTACTCTCTTGTTTTTCCCTTCTCATTCTCCTTTACTAGGTCCTCCTTTTCTCTCCAGCTCTTCATGTGGGACTGCTCCAGGATTCAGTCCTTCATCCTCTTCTATTTTTCAGTTCTTTATCTACACTCATTATAATGGTTTGAAATACTATCCGTTTGCTGATGACTCCCTAGTTTTGCTCTCTAGCCCACAGCTCTCTCTCCTGCTGCAGAATCACACATCCCAACTGACTACCTGACAACATGATGACGAGTAAGCATCTCAAACTTAACATTCCGTTACTGAAGTCTTGATCTTACCCTTCAAACTTGCTCCACATGAAGTCTCTCCCATCTCAATTGATGGTAACTCCATCCTTCCAGTCACTCGGTTAAAAAATCTTGGAGTCATCCAAGATTCTTCTTTCTCTCATGCCTTTTATTCAATAGTAGGAAGAATCTGATCACTTCTTACCACCTCCACTAGAACCACCCTGGTTCATGACATTCATTTCGCCCCTCCTGTCACTTTCCCTCCCCTACAGTCCTTTTTCAAGAGAAGAGTCTGAGTGATGCTTTTAAAATGTGTCAGGTCACGCCATTCCTTTTCTCAAAATCCTCCAAGAAATCTTCACGTCACATAAGAGCCAAAGTCCTTACAAAACCCTACACAATCTGGCACCCTAACCCCCACCCCACCCCCACCAGCACTTACTCTCCTCCTTTCTCATTTGACTCCTGGCTTCTGTGGTGTTTCCTTAACAAGCTAGGCTTGCTACTGACTAGGAGCCTTGGAGCTGTAAGTATCCTTTGCCTGGACAGCTTTCCTCAGATTAACAGATCTTCCCCCAGTTAACTGCATAGTATGCCCCATTACCTCCTTCAAATCTCTGCTCAATAATGAAGCCCACTCTGAGAATCCTATTTAAGAGTTGTAATCTGCCCCTCTATCCCCTCATTTTCTTTTATCCTGTTCTAGTCTTTCCACACCGTGCACTACTTAATATTAATAGCTTACCACACTAATTATTTTGGAGCTCATTTTTGTCTCTAGTAGAATGTAAACTCTCTATACTTCAAAGATTGTTTTGTTCTTAGGTTTTAGGGGGTCGGCACACGGAAAACGCTCAATAACGGATTCCACCAACTCATCATTTCATTGTTCACACTGCTGGGCAAGCTCCCTAAACTCTCCTTAAGCCTAAATTTCAGCACCTTCTTAAACCGCTAGAACTCACAAAACTATACATTTTCCTTTAAGAACTTTCCGACCCCGGAAGTAATAGCTTAAGGACGGGGGTCGGAGGAGAAAGCTACTTCCGTTTCCGTACAGACCACAAGGAGCAAAAATACCATGGCGAAGGCCGGGGCAAAGAGCGGCGGCAGCGGAAACAAAGGCTTGAAACGCAAAGCTGCTACTGAAGAACCTCAGGAGGCTGCAGTCGCTGAGGATGGGACGACGGAAAGTAGGGTCCAACCCTCGAAGGCGGCTGCCTTTCCTCCAGGCTTCAGCGTTTCGGAGATTAAGAACAAACAGCGGCGACACTTAATGTTCACGCGGTGGAAACAGCAGCAGCGGAAGGTATGAGGCGCGGAGGCGCCAGAGCGCGTGCGCGATGTCCCTTTCGCTCCCCTGGGGTGGAAGTTGGGGGATGGAGGGGATGTAGACGGGGCATCTAATCCATTCTGGTGTGCACGTATGGGGGAAGGGTGTCCTAGAAGACTTATTGGGACTATAATTTCTAATCCGAGATCTGATGGATTGAGGGTCAACAGGCGCTGCGGGAAAAAAAAACAAACCTATTTTATATTGTGTGTCAAGCATTCTGTTCAGAAGTCGACAGAAGTTACAGATTTACGGTACATCTTGCCGGTTCTTGATCATTTTAAAAGCATGTTTTGTTTATAAAATATTTGAGTAACTAGTGATGGTTTTATTGGAAACAACCTGAAAACTCCTCTCTCATTACCGTTTATTTTTAGTACTTTTCAAGACAAGCAACCAGCATAGCCACGGTTTTCTTTAGGATGCAACTTGCAAAGGAATGCAAAACAAAACAACAAAAACTATTTAACTTGTTTAGATGTACATTTTGCACTTTCACTTAATTTGAGGTTTTATAGTAAAAGATAAAGCTAGTGAAATTTTAAACATTTAAACTTGTCAATTTAGATTAGTGTTTTGAAGGAGCAGAATCTTTGAGAAATCTTATTGATTGGCTAGCTCATTTGGTTTACAATAACAGCTACGAAAATATAAGTCAGGATGTTTCTTTTAATACATTTCTAAGATTGCTCAGTTTAAATATTCATAGCATTAGTAATTTGTAACTTCAGTATGTGTTTGTGATATAACTGGTGGTTTCTCAATATTGTTCTTTTCTTTTTCAAATCCTTTAGGAAAAGTTGGCAGCTAAGAAAAAACTTAAAAAAGAGAGAGAGGCTCTTGGTGATAAGGTAAATGAAACTTTTAGTCCTCTGCTTTCTGTCTGGTATTAAGGAGTGCTCCCTGATACTTACATTGAATCATTTTCTTTTAAAATTTATTATGAAATATTTTGGATATATAAAATGATATAAAAATAAGGCAGCATACCCCTTTCTATCCTTTACTCAGCTTAAGAAATTATGCATTAGTAGATAGTGTTCAAGTTCTTGTATACTTTTTTCTGATTGCTTTCCCCTCCAGAGAAACACTCATTGGGACTTCCCTGGTGGTCCAGTGGTTAAGAGGGTTAAGACACCGCGCTTCCACTGCAGGGGGCACCAGTTTCAAACTTAGATCCCTCTTGACATGTAGCATGGCCAAAAAAAAAAAAAAAAGATAAGCACTCATGAAATTGCTCTTTATTGTTCCCATGCACTTCCTTTATTACCTTTACTATGTTTGTGTCCCTAAACAGTAAACCCAGTAGTGGTGTTGTGCATGTTTTCAAAATTTCAAAATGGTGTGTCTACTTCAACTTGCTTACTTTACTTAACTTTATGTGTTTGAGAGGCAGAGACACATCTCCCTGACTGGGAATGGGGAAGATCCCCGGTTTAGGCCTGTAACTGGAGCTCTTCTGACTTGATGCACTTTGTTATGCAAGGCTGGGGAATGGCTGGGCACAGCCTCTTCTGTTGTAGGGTTGGGGCATGTAAGAATGAGAGCTGACTCTGAGGTTAGGAACCTGCGAAGAGTGAGAATGGGGTGTGGGAGGAAGGTGAGATACCTGAGTGGATTATGGCAAAGAAGAGAGAAGAGATAATGCATCAAGAAAGGATTTGGCTATTTTTGTGATATTAACAAAAAGTGAAATCTTTCTATTGAAAAATTTTAAAAGAACTACTAAATACTTCTGCATTATTGCACAGCTAAGTTATTTTCATTTTAGTTTCATTTTATTTATAGTTAGTTCTAGGTTACAATTTATACTTGCAAAATTTTAAAAATGTTCCACTTTTCCCCCCTCCCATCTCTTAAGATGAGGGACCAAGAAATGATAAGCATTTTTGAGAAAGTGAAAAATAATAGATTATATATATATATATATATATATACATATATATACACACACACACACACACACACACACAAACACAAACTAAATGCTTCTTCTTCATGAATTCTATTTATAGTATTAGGTTAAATCACAGGAAGTTGCCAATATTAGACTGTTTTGACCTGTGAAATCCTATGAAGCAATGTTAGTCTTTTTTAAACTCTCAATAATCAGTCAGTTATAGCAAATTAATATGCTGATCACCATTTGAAAATATCACCTTTCTTGTTTTTGGATTGAAAGATGACTTCCTAGAACTGCCTCTTTTAAAAAAATTACTTCAAATTTAATATTCATTTCATAGAATAATAAAAAAATCCTAGTTTGTCAGTTCATATTCATCTCTGTTAGTGTACATATATTTTGGATTAGTTTTAGTCAGTATATGGTTACAGTTCTGTGTTCTTGCTCCTTAAAATTTCATTTACACAATATTTTGGTCTAAGCAAACAATATTGTGCATGATTGCTGATTCTCATGGTATTCCATTATGCTGGAAATGCTGTAGTCATTATCCTGTTGTTGGACATCTGCCCTATTTGCTGTTCATTTCCACTAACCATAGTGATAATACATATTTCTTTGTATAAATTGCTCCCTCTTTTCATTCCTTACCATAAATCCCCCAAACTAGAATTACTAGTTCAGTAGATGGAAACAGATTTATAGCTTTTCTTATATATTTCTGAATAGCTTTCTGAAAGTATTGAAACAAAGCTACATATATATGTACCTTTGTAATTTTTTCCCATTTGATATTTTTCTTCTTCATGAATAATTATTTTGATTCCAGTTTCTTCTCTCTGCTACTTCTGCCTGGTTTTAAGCCATTTTATTTAGTGTCAGCAGTTCTTCCAGTATGTGCATGTGTCTGCTCAGAGAATTAAAAAGCCTCTTACTCAATATTGTTATTAGGATTGATGTAGCAGTGGGTTGAAATGAGGAACAGATTGAGTTTTTGTATTATTTGCAGATTTCTGTTATTCTTCCCCAATCATAATGCAAAATTATTAATGTAAAATGCTCCTAAGACTTAACCCTTTTTCTTTTATTTAGGCTCCACCAAAGCCTATACCGAAGACCATTGACAACCAGCGAGTATATGATGAAACCACAGTAGACCCTAATGATGAAGAGGTAATGTTAGAAGTCTTAAATGAATTTGGATGACCACACTTGATAAATTGTCTATTCGTATGTCAATGTTTAAATTAAAGTACTAACTGGTAAAGATGTATAATGGACTGATTCAACTGTAATGTTGGCATATTATCATTATTTATTGTAGATTATTTCATAATTGAGTTTCCCAACTATGCTGTAGAAAAAGGGAGTAATTATTTATTTCCTAGAAAGGTATTGTATTTGATGCCTAGGTAAACTTATTTGTCATTTAATCTCTATAATAGTTCCAGTGTTTTTTAATGTCATTTGAAAAGCATTCCTCATACTATAGATTTTTGTAGTATTTGTTATACATTTTGACACCTAAGGATAACATTTGATGGTATTTTTGTGTCCTCATAAAACTCTTGGTTTCAAGATAACCTTCCACTTTTCACATTTTCCCTTTAAATAGTTTGCAACAGTACAGTGAGAGAATCAAGGTTTTAAAACTTTGTATATATATGTATTCTTTGATTTGTGTACAGGAAACTTGTTTTTGTTATATTTATTTGCTTTCAAACAATGCTGTTACCAACATTCTTTCACATATTTCCTGGTATAGCCATTCATTCATTCAGTTTGTCAGTCAGTTTTCCAGCAAATGCTTTTTGATTACCTGCTATGTATGGAGATCTGTTTTAGGGACATGGGATTCATCAGTGCACAAAATACACATATACACACAAAATTTCTGCCCACCCAGAGCTTACTTTCTAGGAAGAGAGACAAACAATGAACATAATAAAATAAATTACCATAGGTTAGCAGATGGTAGGTTACTAAAATTAAATAGGGTAAAGGAGATTCAGGACAACTTGGTGTAGAGCGAGTTTGCAATTTTACAAAAAGGGAGGGTGCATGAGAGAGAGTATCTGTGTGTGTGTGCGCCTGCATTTTATTTATTGTGACATAATTTCAGACTTAATAGAAAAATAAGAATTCATGTATACACTTCACCTGGATTTCCTAAATGTTAAATTGTATCACACTTCATTTTCATTTATGTTCTCTCTGAAATGCTTGAGAGTAAGTGGCAGATATAAGCCCCTTTACTCATACATGCTTAGTGTGTTTTACCTATAAACTTTTTCTTTAATAAGCACAGTGTACAGTTTCCAAAATTAGACAATTAACATTGATATACATTATTATCTGATCTGTACAGCTTACTCAGATGTCACAATGATGTCATTTTTCATAAAAGAAAAATCCCAGTTCTTGCATTTCATTCCATTACAATGACTCTAACCTCCTTTAGTTTGGAACAGTTCTGCAGAATTTGCTTTTAATGACATTGACATTTTTGAAGAGTACAGACCAGGTATACTTGTAGAATGCCACTTAATATGAGTTTGATGTTTGCTCATGATTATGTTCAGCTTATGTACTTTTGACAGGAGTACCACAGTTGTGACGTTATGTTCTTTTCAGTGCTCTTAGCAGGAGTCACATATTGTTGATTTTCCCATTACTGGTTATATTAACTTTCATCACATGATTAAAGTGGTGTCTGTCAGGTTTCTCCACTATAAGTACTATTTTCCCCTTTGAATCTAATAAATATTTTGGGAGGGAGATACTTTGAGATTATATAAATAAATATATGTTACTCTTTCAACTCTCACTCAAGATTTTGCAATTACAAATAATTTTTTCCAGTCTGATAGGTGAGAAATTGTATTTCCATGTAGTTTTAATTTGCTGTTCTTTTGTTATGAATGAGGTTGGACATCTTTTCATGTTTTCTTCCTTTCTTTCTAATCAATTGTTTGTTCATGTCTCTTGCCCATTTTTCTGTTGGTTAGGGTTGCAAGTTTTATACAATGGTTAGGGTAGGCTTCATTGAGGAGATGACCTTTTAGCAAAGACTTGAAGGATGTGAAGAAATCAGCCATCTTTGGGCAGAAAGTAATCCAGGATAAGGGGACATGGCCAGTGCAAAAGCTCTAAGGCAGGAACATGCTTAGTTTATTTTTGAGAATCAATAAGGAAGCCAGTATGCTGAAATTAAGTGAGCAAGAGAGAGGGTGGTAGAAGAGGTGCCAGGAAAATACGGGGAAGGGAAGAGGCCAGATCAGTGACTTTGCTGGCCATTGTGAGGACTTTGGCTTTTATACTTAGTGAAATGAGGAGCCATTGGATGGTTTTGAACAGGGGAATGATGTGATTGTATTTAATTTTTTTAAGTAATTGGTTGCTTTACTGAGATAGCAGTCAGAGAGGTAAACAGGCTAGTTAGGAAGCTAATCCAGGAAAGAGATGATGATAATGATGGTGGTGGTGGTGATGATGATGATGATTGGGACCACAGTGATTACAGTGAATGTTGAGAATCAGTCTGATTCTGAGGTTTGAGTTTTTGGCCTTGGTGTATTTTGATATTAGAGCCACTAAGAATTTCTTGATATGAGGTGTTAGAGAAAGAGGATTCAAAGATGGCATTGAGGTTTTTAGCCTGAGCATTTAGAAGGATAGAATGATGGGATTATCATTGACAAGGTATTTTAGCCTGAGCAATTAGAAGGATAGAATGATGGAATTATCATTGACAAGGTATGGAACAATTTATCTCCTTGGCTGGAGATAAATTGGGGATCAAAAACATGTAATGTAAAAGTTTCCCTAAATATTTACATAAGGGAGAATTTGTTAGGTCATGGGATGTATAAATGTTCAACTTTACATGAAAGTGCCAAAATGTTTTCCAAAGTAGTGGTTGTATCATTTTGCACTCCCATGGTGTAAGAGCAATATTCCTGGTCATCCACGTTCTGTCCATTGCTTGGTATATTCAGGTTAGTGATAAAGGGCTATCTCATTGTGGCTTGAGTTTGCACTTCCCTGATTCCTAAAGTGGTTGAGCATCTTTTTGTGCATGTACTGTGGTTTTGGTAGAGATATGCCAGCTCATGTCTTTTGCCCTATTTTCTATCCTGTAGTGTATTTTACTGATTTGTAGAATTTCTCTAATTTCTACTAATCCTTTACATGTATTACAAGTATCTTCCAATTTGTGGGTTCTCTTTTTACTTTCTTCTCTGGTGTCTTCTGATGAACAAAAGTCCGTAATATAGTTGGGTTTAATTTTTTTGTTTTTGTAGTGGATGCTGTTTTTGTCATGTTTAAGAAATCTGTCTCTATCCTGTAATCATATGATATCATACTTTTTTTCCTAAAAGAACTGGAGAGCTACTTTTCACATTTATGTACTTAATTATCAGGAATGAATTTCTCTGTTTGGTGTGAGAAAGGAAACCAGTTTCTCTCTTCCACTGCTCCCTCCTTCCCCCCATACGTAACCAGTTTCCCCAGCACCATTTTTGGAGCAGTACAACCTTTTCCCATAGTAAATTGTAATGCTGTGTCATATATTAGGTATCCGTATATGCTTAGTCTTTTTCTGGGCTATTTTTTTGGTAGTTTGTTGCTGGATCAGTTCTTTACTTTCTTAATTATTTAGCTTCATGATAAGTTTTGATACCTGTTAGGGCAAGATGCCCCTCCCCATTACCATCCTCAAATCCCTCTGTTCAGGACTGTTCTCTTCCTGGACCTTTGGTCTTCCATATAAAACTATAAATTGTACTAAATCAGATCAGTTTGAGGATATATATATATTGCTTAATTAGGTCTTATTTAAATACTGAAAATGTATTTCAGTGAATTTCATTGTTTTCTTAATACAAGTTGTACACATGAATCTTGTTAGAGCTATTCCTGGGTATCTTACATTTTTTCTTATTAGTGTAAAGCACATCTCTTTGAAAACTGTTTAAATTGCTGATTTACAAAAATGCAGTTGATTTTTTTAATACATTTAAAAAAATATCTATCTATCTATATTTGGCTCCGTTGGGCCTTCGTTGCTGCGTATGGGCTTTCTCTAGTTGCTGCAAGCGGAGGCTACTCTTCGTTGTGGTGCACTGGCTTCTCATCGCGGTGGCTTCTCTTTCTGCGGAGCACAGGTTCTAGGCCTGCAGGCTTCAGTAGTTGTGGCACGCAGGCTCAGTAGTTGTGGCTTGCAGGCTCCAGAGTGCAGGTTCAGTAGTTGTGGAGCACGAGTTAGTTGCTCCACAGCATGCGGGATCTTCCTGGACCAGGAATCGAACCTATGTCCCCTGCATTGGCAGGCGGATTCTTAACCACTGTGCCCAGGGAATTCCCTGCAATTGATTTTTGGATCATGATCTTCTAACCAGTAGTTCACCTAAATTCATTTCTAATAATTTGTCTGAATGTTGTTTTCATTTCATGTTTAATCCTTTCTGCAAATAAGTTTTTGTTAATTACTTTCAATCCATTAACAGTTTCTTTCGTTCTTACTTAGAACCTCCAGCATGTCAAATAAATTGAAAAAGCAATATTAGCATCTGTGCCATGTTACTGATTTTAAAGAGAATACTTCGTGTATCATTATTAATATTTGTGTCATTAATGGTAGATTCTCCTTATGAGTTATGGAAATTCCATTTTTTTTTGCTGGATTTTTTGTTTAATGAATGAATATAGAAAGTTAGATGCTTTTCCTGCAAATATTAAGATAATTTATGCACTTTTTCTGCAGATATTGAGATGAATGTGCAGTTTTCTCCTTTATTGCACTAATGTAGTAAACGAAATAGATTTTCTAATCTTAAACCTCTTGTATTCATGGGATAAATACAATTTAGTTAAGATGACACAGGCCTACTAGAGAATGGACTTGAGGATACGGGGAGGGGGAAGGGTAAGCTGGGACAAAGTGAGAGAGTGGCATGGACATGTATACACAACCAAACATAAAATAGATAGCTAGTGGGAAGCAGCCGCATAGCACAGGGAGATCAGCTCGGTGCTTTGTGACCACCTAGAGGGGTGGGATAGGGAGGGTGGGAAGGAGGGAGACACAAGAGGGAAGAGATATGGGAACATATGTATATGTATAACTGATTCACTTTGTTATAAAGCAGAAACTAACACACCATTGTGAAGCAATTATACTCCAATAAAGATGTTTTAAAAAAAAGATGTTTTATCTTCTTAACATATTGTTTTGGTTTTTTAATACTTTGTTTAGAACACGTACATGTGTGTTCATGAGTGAGACTACAGTAATGTCCTATTTTCATTCCTAATTTTATTTATTTGGGCTTTTCACCAGAGGTGTATCTGTTTTGTTTTTCTTTTCAAACTATTGTTTTCTTTAATCTTCTCTATTGAATCTTTGTTTTCTAATTCATTTATATCTCCTCATACCTTTATTTCTTTTACACTATGAGTTTATTGTTTTTATTTTTTTGATTAGCTTATTTTCATCTTTTTTATTATGAGCAACTAAGGTCATAAAATTCACTTTTGCTATAGCCCCCAAGTTTTAAGATGCATTTCTTTCATTATTGTTTAAATCTGAGTACCTCTTTTAATGAAAGATGATTTCTTCTTGTTTGCTATATTTTTTTATTTCATTAGTTTTCCCCTGATCCTTGTTATTTCTTTCCTTCTGCTTACCAGGAAGAGCAAATGAAAGCTCTTCCATTTGCTCTTCTTTTTCTAGCTTCCTAAGATGGAAGCTTAGATTATTGATTTTATACTTCTTTCCTAGTATAAGCATATAAAGCTCTGGTTTTCCCCTAAGCACTGCTTTAGCCACATCCCATACATTTTGGTATGCTTGTTGTGTTTTCATTTTCATTCTGTTCAAGATATTTTCTAATTTCTCTTGTGATTTCTTCTTTGGCTTATGATTTTCAAGAAGTGTCCTGTTTAATTTCCAAATATTTGAGGATTTCCCAGATTCCTTTCTGCTGTTGATTTCTAATTCAATTTTATTGTGGTTTGGGACATATTTTGTTTGATTTCAGTCCTTTTCAATTAAAGAAATGTCTTAGCATTTATGTCCTAGCATAAATAAGATCTATTCTGAAGAATGATTTATCACAATCTACTTCAAATAAATACTGACACGATTCTGGTAAAATACAGCAAGTTTGCACCAGTATAGCTTCATGACCCTCCACTCTTAATCATGCTATTATTGTCAGCACACATTGTTATATATTACATCTGTCTATGTTATAAACCCAGTGTTGTAATTACTGCTTTAAACATCCTGGTTTTTTTTTAAAGAAATTAAGAGCATACACACACAACACACCCACAAAGTCTTTTATGTTTACCTTCATTGTTACCTATTTACAATGCTCTTCTTTCCTGTTTCTGGATCAGAGTTACCATCTGGTATCATTCTCTTTCAGCTTCTAGGACTTTGTTAAGCCTTTGTTTTTATAGCAGGTCTGATAGCTAATTATCTCAGCTTTTGTTTATCTGAAAGTGTGCTTATTTTGCCTTCATTTTTGAAAGAATTTTGTGGGATATAGAATCCTTGGTTGACTTTTTTTTTCTTCTGGTACTTTGAACTTGTTCCATTGCATTTTGACCTTCATTATTTCTCTTGAGAAAGCAGCCATTAATAATCATTGTTCCCATGTACATGATTTATTTTTTTCTTCTTTCAAAATTTTCTGTTTTTTGGCTTTTACCAGTTTGACACTGATATGTTTAGGTGTTGTTCTTTCTTTTTATTCTACTTAAGGTTTTCTGAGTTTGGACCTTAAGTTAGAGTTTTTCATCCTTTATTTCTTTGAAAATTTTTTTCTGCCCTCTTCTCTCCTTCGGGGACTTCCTTTTCACACACACTGTTGAAATGGTTAAGAGTGTTCTAAAAGTTTCTGCAGCTTTGCTCCTTTTGCTATGATTGTGTTCTCCATTCTTCGGATTGGATACTTATTAATCTATTTTCAAGTTTATTGATTATTCTGTGTCTTAGATCTGCTATTAAGCCTGTATTTTTCCTTAATTCCTTGAATATATCTGTTATAGCTGCTTTGAAATTTTCACTAAATTCAACATCTGGGCCCACTCAGTTTTTATTGACTTCTCTTTTCCTGATTATAAGTCATACTTTTCTGTTTCTTTGTATATCTGATATTTTGGTTGAAAATTGGACATTTTAGAAAACATTGCAATAACTCTGGATTGTTTTATTTTTTTAAGGGTTATTGATTCTTTTTGTTTTAGTAACTTGTCTGGACTTAAACTGGAATCTGTCTGACAGTAGCATTATGTTACTACTCAGTTTGTTATTTTTAACATGCCTCCCTAGGGACTGTCCCAGTGTTTGTGTGGCTTAATGGTCAGCCAGTGATTTGGGTAGAGGTTGTGGTGCGACACCATGAACCCCTAAGACATACATACCCTCTGCCAGCTGAGCTGTGTGTGGATTGAGGAATGCATTCAGAGTTGCAGCCATTTCTCAAGTCTCCCTTGCCTTTCAGGTGCACTGGATTCTCAGGTCTCTCTCGTGTAGTTTAGCTGTCAGTCAGGAATTTTGGGAGAGATTATGTCAGTCCCTCTATGATTTTTACTTCCAGAGCTCTCATTAAATTTTTGGCTGGTCCACATCTACCCTGAACTAGGCCTGTAACCTTGGATTGGCAAAGATAGCATCTTCACACCTGCCCCTCCTTGAATCTGGTCCACCACCTCTGGATTCAGGATTGCTGGTTCTCGCCTACTATCAGTCCTGAAGTTGGTAAAGTTACTGTTTTCACCAATCAGGTTGACAGAGGAAATGGAATAGCTCTAGGCAAGATTCTTGATGTTCTTGCCCACAGATGTATCCATTTTTCAAGAATAAACGCATCTCAGTGTGTGTCTTGAAATTGTTTTTGACAGTTTTTTTCCAGTTTTATATTAGTATTCTTCAAATAGAAAATTACCCAACCTCTTCATGTTGCCATTAACCTAAGTCCCTCCTGGGCCCTCTTTAAAAAATCACCAGTCAGCTAGGTAGTCAGTGTTATAGAATCCCTACTGTAACTATTTTTAAAATGCTGGCCCAGTAGAATGTTTGATGTAAAATTATCTCTTTTTCTGTTTTCAGGTTGCTTATGATGAAGCTACGGATGAATTTGCTTCTTACTTCAACAGACAAACTTCTCCCAAGATTCTCATCACTACATCAGATAGACCTCATGGGGTAAACATATCAATTAGTATAGCTCTTGAATTCTTAATTTTCTTACATTACTTAGATTATTTAAAAGAACTCTGTTCAGAAGAGTTAAATTATTAGTAATTGCCTTAGATTATGCCTGTAAATAAGCTAAATAAAATGTAATGCTGATGTGATATAGGTTCACTAAGCATGATTCTTCAGGATAGGCTTTCCCAGCCTCAGCACTGTTAGTATTTTAGGCTGGATAATTTTTTATTATGCAGATTGTCCTGTTCATTATAGGATGTTTAGCAGCATCTCTGAGCTCTATGCACTAGATATCCGTAGCAGCCAAACCCCACACTACCACCAGTCATAACCACCAGAAATGCTTCCAGATGTTGCCAAACATCCCTTGATGGCAAAATTGTCCCTCGTTGAGAACCACTGCTTTAGGTTGATCAGCCTTTGATGGATGAAACATTGTTTAGGTTTCACTCTTTCCCTAGCCTTGCTCTCTTTTAATAACACTATCTTATAATAATTACTTCTTTGCTTATAAATATGTGCTACACAGATTTGTATTCTTTTTCACTTTTGAGGATTTTTGTTATTTTGTTTTATAGAGAACAGTACGACTCTGTGAACAGCTCTCCACAGTTATACCAAACTCACATGTTTATTACAGAAGAGGACTGGCTCTGAAAAAAATTATTCCACAGTGCATCTCAAGAGATTTCACAGACCTCATTGTTATTAATGAAGATCGTAAAATACCAAGTATCCTTTGTTTTTTTACGGAAGTTCTCCTGTCTAAACAAGAGACAGCTTCAGGGAATTCATAATCTAGTAGGAGAAAAGAAACATGTAAACAAACAAAAATATAGTGTGGATAGTACAATTAAGAGAGGAATACAGGATACAGTGCAAACTCTGGTAAAATCTGCCCTGGGGATATCAGGGAGGAAGTACTTGATAGAAAAAAGTGCTTAAACCCCGTCTAGGTGGATATGGGTGAATGAGGTAAGGAAGAGGAAGAGTACCCACTGCAGAAATAACCATTTGGAAAGATAGAGGCGTGAAGGTGCTGACCCAGTTGGGGATCTGCAACTGTCATTTGATATGACTAGATTTTATGGTGCCAGAGGTGGTATCACAAGATTACATTTTTGAAGTAGGTATTTGGGCCCATATTATGTATTAACTAGTATATCAGATGCCAAGAATAATCTATCCTTTTACCATGAATCACAGATCTGAGGTGAATGTGTTCCCTAAACCCTAGGTGTTTCTTCCTGTTGTGAGGTAAGAGATCATATAAAGGATGCCTAGATTTTTTGTCATTGCTGTTGTTTTACTTACTCATCTCATGGTGGCCTGTGAAGTCAGTAACTTTAAAGATGGCCAGTTGAATGAGTCAAAATTATTAAAACAAGATTATTAAGGACTTATAAACAATAGGGACAGTACTTCTCTGCTGCCAGGTTAACATTTTTTTTCTTAAATCAATGAACACTTTTTAAAAAATAATGGTTTACAAGCTGTTTTTTTTTCATCTAAATAATTTTTATGGCTTTTATTGTTTTCAGTGTAAGTTAAAGATTTTACCCACTTGTACAGGTTGCTTTTCAGAGACTTTTAAGACTAAAACTAGCTTTGTATTGTGGTATATTGTTGGTCATTTTATAATTTGGCCAGATCGTGAGTTACTGTAACAAAGTAACAAAAATCTCTTGAATACTTAACTATTCCAGAAGAGGTTTGTTTTAAGGTAGTTGTTGCCTTTTTAAAACTACCCTCCCAACATAAGGTGGCAAGGTCTGCGTTCCTCTATTTTTGGCAGTCAAAAACCCATCATCATTTCATTACTAGCAAGCCTGCTAGTAACTCTTTGCTAAGAAGCAAGCATTTATCAATTCAATAAACATTCTATCCATCTTTTGCCTTTAGAAAGCCTATATTCTCTTTACTTTATAATACTGTGTTGTCTTTTTACCCAAAATGTATTAATATTTTTCTGTTTACCATATTGGACACCCTAGAGGGTAAGTTAACCGTCAGGTAATTAAGGTACCATCAGTACACAGACCTGATTTAAGGAAATAATTAGGCTACTTAAGTAATCCAAATGTGAAACTGCTTACTCCTATTCATATAACATATATATATATATACAGCCTGCCCTCCCTGTCCACGGGTTCTGCATCTGCGGATTCAACCAACCGTATTGAAAGTTGGAGGGCTTACTCTACTATGCCAATTTATATAAGGGGCTTGAACATCTTTGGATCTGCCCTCCATGGTGGGTCCCAGAACCAGTCCCCCACAGATACTGAGGGAAAATTACCCAAGACTTAATTTTTGGATACAGAATCATGCAGCAGTTTCTAAAAGTCCTCATGATTGGAAGTTTTATAAGTATAATCCTGCCTGGATGTTAATTTTTATAATTTCAAAGATGTTTCATTTTCTTTTCTGATTAACATCTAGTAATGCAGCTGATGTCAGAGTATCAGTGAAAGACACTAGGAAAACAAATCTCTTGATTTACTTGATCACATAGAATGATCTTCAGACTAATGCACATTGGTAAGCTGGACTGGAAGTCCATCTTGGATAAGAAATTGTAAGATAAGGCAAGGAATATCTGCAGAAACTTGTAAATGAGACTGTTGCTCTAAGGAAGATATGAGACAGGTAAATGGAGGAAGGACAGTGGCTAATCTTTGCCATGATCCCCCCCCCACAAAATGTAGAATTAAAGGGAGAATAATTTGTAAGCACCTAATAGAAATGGTGATTCCTAGAGACTTAACATGGGCTCACAAATAACAAATCATGACTCCTAATGATGGCACTTGGAGAAAAGTTGAAAGAATTGAAGATATCCAGCCTGGAAATAAGAAAGTGGGAACATGACAGCTGTCTAAAGATATATTGACAGTAGGAAGGGCTACTGTGTGCCATATGGTGGAAATTTATAGGGGTATACATTTTTGACTTATTCTAGAAAAGAACTTTGTTATCCTACCAGTAGCCTTGTGGCTTTGGGTCAGGCAGATGTGATATCAAATTCAGAGTTCATTACTTGCTATTTTTGTGAATTTAGTCAAGTTTCTTAGTTTCCTTATATTTTAAATGTAGGAAATAATACCTATCTTCGGGGTTCCCACAAGGATCCCATTAAATGTATTATGTTTCAGAGGCATAGTGCCTGGCCTGTACTAGGCATTTTATTAATTGTGGTGCAGTGGGAAGCATGAAGGCATTTTCTGGAGAGAGACTTCCTCTATTCATTATTTCTAAATGAAAATTTGAGGTAGGATAAGTCTTTGTGCTTTTGGCAGCTTATAGGGTGTTTTACATTCCTAGCCTTTGTATCAATCGTAACAAAATGCCTCTATACATTTCTAAATGGAAATTACCAGTCAAGAGTTTGGGCTCAGGTGTAACCCCACCCCAGTTGTGATCTACTGCCATGTAGCACTGAAACTTGGGTTGAATCTACCTGACCCTTCTCAGACTCTTCCTCATTGCTAAAATCAGTATGACTCCTATTTTACATGGTTTGGGTTAGAGATTAGCAATAACATAAAGCCTTTTGTACAATGCAGGTACTTAGGAATTGATACGTCTGGATTCTGTAGTTTCTTTTGACACAAACCACAATTTAGTGGGAATGTTCTGGAAAGGATTCAAGCCTTGATTTAGGTTGAAACTAATGACTTCTAAGACTCTCTTAACCCCCTCAAGATTTTATGATTTTTTCAATGTGCAAATGATACAGAAATACTTTTGCCTGTACCTCATGAGGTTGAACTTTTGGTGAGTCCTTGAAGGGAAGGAAAGAATTCAAACATTTACTGATAATCTGCTATGTAGTAGGCACTAGTATCTGTCAGAAATTAGTTAATAGATTTGTTGGGAAGAAAGGCATTTTACATGACTGTAACTCAAATGACAAGTGCTGTAGTAAGTAACAGTGAGATCGATACTATTTAGAGCTTAATTTTGACTGTAAAGAGAGGTGGCATTTGAAGTGGGTCTTAATGGATGAGTAAAATATTGTAGATATTTGAAATACAATGAGCAAAAATCACATGATAGGATTAGTGTGCGTGGTGTGTGAGAGACTGTGTCAGTGTCTACCAGCTTGGAAGCAATATGGGGAGACAACAGGTTAGAAAGGTAGTTTGGAGCCACAGTATGACTGCTATGACGATGCCTTAAATCTATAGATGAGTCTGTGGTGAGAGTAGTTTGAAATTAGCTACAGCTGTCAAACTCTCACAGTATCCAGTTTTTCACATAGCACACGAGGAGCTATGGTACAGATACAGTGACACAGCCGAGTCCCATAGCTTTAGTAACTGTAGAACCAAGGCCTGAATCCAACTTGATTTAGTCTGTATTAGAAGATGTACTTGAAATGGTGAGAGAGGTCAAACCAAGCAAAATACTGTTTTCCTAATCTGGGTGGAAAATCTCAAGGACCTCAATTAAGACAGTAACAATTGGGGTAAAGAGGAAGCTATAGAAGTGAGGAATTTAGGAAGGTAAAAGCAGTAGATAGGATTTGATGGGAGGAGGAAGGTGATGATAATAACCACCATAGTTTTTCAGTAGATGAATGGGAAAATGTCGATGGCTTTTTTTTTAATCTTGAATTTTTATTTTTTTATACAGCAGGTTCTTATTAGTCATCCATTTTATACACATCAGTGTATACATGTCAGTCCCAGTCTCCCAATTCATCATGTTGATGGCTTTTAAATATGGCAACATCTGTTTTATAAAACTCATATTGTGTGCAGAAAAACAGTTTAATTCTGACCTCCTTTTAAGGTTAAGTATTTGAAAGAATCAAGTTGTGCTACAAAGACTTGAGGTATGTTGTGTAGTTTAGCCACATTCCAAACTTTTAAAGCCCTTGGGCTGCTAATCCTGCTGATTGTAGGTAGTTGTCTTATACTTCATTTGTAGTTTAGAGTGTCTAGCCTAATTCTGTTTGTGGTAGGGTAAGTGTTTAATTAATAGGTTGATTTTAAATTGTGGTACAGTAATCCCAAGAATTAAGACCATGTCTCTTGAGAACACTAATAACCTTGATTTCCAGAAGAGAGTTTGTCTCTGGTCTTGTAGGATGATATTCAAAACTGCATATCCTGACCTTAACAAATGTGTAAGACATATATATGTATGAAAGTGTGCCTTTTAAGGGTTATAAAGCCTCTGAACATAGAGGTAAACTTATATTCCATTCGCAATGCTACAATTATGCTAGAATCTCATCCTTTTAGAGTATTATAGTAGTGGATTTTAGCTCTTTTCACCTACTTCAGTTGAATGCCGAACATACCCTATAGCTATTTACCATATTGTGAAGAGAAAAAGTAGGACTGCTGTAGGTTAGTCTATTTTTCTGAAAGATTTAGGTTGACTTCTGTGTCTTGAGTTTTGGGTATGGTAAGAAAATCTGTTAAGCCAGAGGAATACATGCACCCACCTATTTACCTAGCTACAGATTTTAGGCGGCTTTGGGCATACAAAGGACTAGTTATTTAAACAGTTTAAAACTTAGATTACAGAATGTAATCTAAATGTGTTCTTAGCTTTGTGAACAGATGGATTAATTCTGAGTCACTTGCCAAATGGCCCAACTGCTCATTTTAAAATGAGCAGTGTTCGTCTGCGTAAAGAAATTAAGGTAAGTTTTATGCATTCCTTGATTGGCCTTGGTCTTCTCACAGTATTTGATCAGTAAATGCTATAACCTATATATATCTAATTGATTTTAATAATGGTATTTGCTCTTCTGGTTAAAGGGATACTTTCGTGTACTGACTGTTTTCTTGTGAGATTATAATTGAGTTATGGCAGACAAGCAATAGCCTTCGTTACTATGAAACATGTCACTTTTTAGTAGAACTTTCTTTTTGGTGCATTCACTGCATATTAAATAATTTTAGATAAATCTTATTTCATGGGTTTGATTAAGCCATTAAGATAACTAAAATGTTTCAATGTCATGTAAATTCGAAAACTTGAAATTGCAGTGAGATCGTTATTGTGACTTTTCATCATTTTTCTAGAGAAGAGGCAAGGACCCCACAGAACACATACCTGAAATAATTTTAAACAATTTTACAACACGGCTGGGTCATTCTGTTGGACGTATGTTTGCATCTCTCTTTCCCCATAATCCTCAATTCATTGGAAGGCAGGTTGCCACATTCCACAATCAACGGGATTATATCTTCTTCAGATTTCACAGGTGAGAAACTCCTTGGACTTCAATGATGAAATACATTTTGCACACAAACCTGTTTTCTAATGTATTCTGACAAGTATTGTAGATGAGAAATTATCTTTCAAACTGTCATATTAAAGAAATAACAGTTTGGGTTCATTCACACTAATTTCCTTAACTCTATTTTATCTTTGAAGATACATATTCAAGAGTGAAAAGAAAGTGGGAATTCAGGAACTTGGACCACGTTTTACCTTAAAATTAAGATCTCTTCAGAAAGGAACCTTTGATTCTAAATATGGAGAATATGAATGGGTACATAAGGTATGTGCTTACTCTTTGAAAAGCCATTTAGATAATTTTAAAAGGATGGAATGAGAATAAAACGACGTACTTTAAGCTTTGGGCGTTTATACCTTAAGTTAGGCTTCTGAATTTCTTCCCAGGAGCTAGCAATAATCAATCTCTGATACAGTGTTCTGGTCTAGAGATTAACCCTGGTTCATCTGAAATATCCCTAAAGATCAGTGGTTCTCAAAGTGGGACCAGTAGCATCACCTAAGAACCTGTAACGAAGGCAGACTGTTGGGCTACAGACCTGCTGAATCAGTAACTTAGGGAGTGGGCCAGCAGTCTGTTTATGAGCCTGTGTTATAATGATTCTGCAGCATGCTTGAAAATTATTTTATAATAGTTATATAGAAGTTACATTAAAGTTAAAATTATTTTATAGAAGGTTTTATAGAGGTTTGGAGATCATTTTAAATTATAAATGAAAACTTTAATACTTTAAAACACATAATTTTTCAACCTAATAAGAAATATTTCACCTAAGTATGACTAAAATTTTATATCTGTTATACACACACATATTGGAGCAGTAGTTTCCAATACTTTTTATATTAGAGCTAAAGACTTAAACTGTCTCAGAGATAAACCTAGAGGTCCTTTTTCTACAGCACTGTTACAGACTGTTTACTTTTGTTGTTGTTGTTTTTTCTAATTTTCAGCCCCGGGAAATGGATACAAGTAGAAGAAAATTCCATTTATAAAGTACTGAGGGGATAGTATTGGATTGTGCTGAACAGGCCTATCTTGAATTTATGAAAGAAGAACCTTTTCAAAATGGCATTTACTGATTTCACAAGCCTTCTGTCATGTCTGGATAAAGTACCAAGTGCCATGAATTGCCACTCACTATTTATGTAGCAAATAAAAGGTCATTTTGGTAAGAGTTTATAAATTCAAGTTTCCTAAAGCTTAATTCTCTTATTTTTAGGTAACTGTTAATAGTTGAAATTGGGATCAGCATTCAAACTAACATTCCTGTTTGTACTTTCATGGAACATGTGGGCTGGAGAGAAGTACAGTGCTTGGTAAATACTGTGTAGCCCACTGTTTTCTATCAGACTGATCTTCATAGTTTTAATTCTGTTCCCCGAAAATACATATATTTGGGGGTGAGGTTTCTAGGCTGTTTTAACATTTCCTTAAGCCTTTCAAGAAGGGTAGAAATTTTTAAAGCAAAGTGTTTTGCCAAGGACTAAAAGCAAAAGTTGCAAATTATTGATGCTAATCTTTGGTTCCCTTTTCCTTGGTACTTCTTTACCTCATTACATTGTACTGTAGTGCTCCACAGGAATTACCTCGGGCTCTGAAATTTTTCTCTTCCATCTTGTAATGGAATTCTTATATATCTAGTCTTTACTATCCTTACTAGGAGAGCCATGTGTTATGAAGTAAATAACTTCTAGGTGTAATGGTAATACCCCACAAAGTAGTTCATTAGAAAACAAAGTTAACCCTGTAAATAACTCATCAATAGAAACTAGTATTATTAGCAGCCTCCTCCTGACCTTAAAAGAACCAATTTGCAACTTACCTTTAATTCTCTAACAGTCTTGCAAATGTATGGCATAAAGTTATGTGAGATGAGTTGCTGGAACAAACACTAAAACTTTTAACCCCTTAAAGATGATGGGAAAATTGTCATTTTGTTCTTAGGTGTTCAAAACAAATTAATATTATACATAGTATATTTAATACCAGTAATTAATCCAAAAACTTGTATACTAAGTATTTTATTGTATGCTGCCACCAGTGTATATAAAATAATTACCCTTGTGAAACAGAAATTCATGAATATTCAGAGAGGTAGACTGACAAAAGTAGAAGTTTGTATAGTATGGCACATGTTATAGGGACAGGCTTTTGTACAGGCTTCAGATTTAGCTTTCCTTTGAATATTCACCGGTTTATGAAAAGTGGTTTAAAAACCTGAAATGAAAAAACAAACAAAAAAAAAAACAGTGAATTAGGGTAAAGTATCATAAGAACAATAGCTTTTTTTCTGAATAGCAGTACATCGTACATTACATTTAAGGTATTCATCTGAATGTCAGCTTATAAAATGCTTTCAATTAAACTAAGCCTGTTTAAAAAAGAAAAAAAAAACAGACGTCACAGGGTTTCTAGGGAAAAAAATGAGAAACAGGATAGAAAATGCCTGTGGTGTAAAATGTAACTTTCTCTTAACCACTCTCAAGTGTATATATATAACTTATGATTTATAACCACTCTCAAGTATATGTAACTTAGGGTTTAGAAATAAACAGACTTAAAGTTTGACTTGCCAATATCATTGCCAAAATACACTCCAGATCCGACTTTTTAAAAAGGTTAATATAAAAATCTCTGAAGTTGAGAAATATCTGAACACCTCTAGGAAATGAGCAATAGTATTGAGGAGAGCAAGATGCAATCCCTTCTCTTTACTCACATAAATCTATATACAAAGAGAAATGTGTACATGGATATTGACTATAGTAATGGTTTAACAGCAGAGGACTGGAAGTAGCCTAAATGCAACTCAATAAGCCAATGGATAAATAAACTAAGGTTCATACACATGACAGAATACTATACAGCAATTAAAACGACAAAACAATCTATGGATTAACACAAATCTCAAAAGTAATGCAGTAATAGTTGTTCCTTAAAAATAATACCTATGGTTTAAAACTATAAAACAATAAATATATATAAAAAGTAAAAACGGGCATAACAACTTCAGGTTAAGTCATCTATATGGAAAGGTAGGAAAAGTATCTTTTATTTCTTGAAAGTTGGGAACCCTGGCAGTCCAGTGGTTAGGACTTGGGGCTTTCACTGCCAAGGGCCAGGGTTCAATCCCTGATCTGGGAACTGAGATCCCACAAGCCACACAGAGCAACCAAAAAAAAAAAAAAAAGGTAAACCATTTAATTCAGAAGAGTAGACACCTGGTTTTTTATACTTAGTTAAAAATTTCTGTTACTTCATTACAAAAATGTGTTACTTCACCACAAAAATCAGTGGTTTTTTTATACTTAGTTAAAAATTTCTGTTACTTCACCACAAAAATCAGTGGTGAAAAAAACAATGTGTAGCCTCAGTTAATCAGTGCAAATTACAAAAATGAGATAGGCAGAAGAAAGTAGCAAAGAATCTGAGATCTGTTTGGCAAGGGCTCAGCAAAAAGGTACTCTTAAGCTCCAGGTGGAATAGCAAAGTTTAATTTGGCAGTTTTCAAGGTTATTACATTTTAAATGTCATTCCTTATTGTTACTTCTGGGAATTTATCTTAAAGAAATGGGTAAAGTATACAATGGGTACCAAGATCTTCGCCTCAGTGTATCCTCAAATTTGGAAACCTCAATATTCGATGAAGTATAATTTAACTTGTAGTACAACCACATTTACAAGGACTATTAAATGAGAGCACCAAATCCTAACCTCTAGACCACCAGGGAACTTACAAAGACTATTAAATGAAATAAGAAAATTCAAGTGTAGAAAAAAACTGTGCATACTATGATCACTATTTTTCAATGATTGTTTTTTTCTCTTAAAAGGAAGTATCTGTTAACGGTGGTTATTTCTAGGTATGTGGATCATGATAACTTCTATTTTAATACCTTGTACTATCTGTTGCTAAATTATCTATGCTTTTAAAAAAATTATATAAATATATATATTTTTAAAAGCTATGAGTATAAAGACTTAAATACAGACTCTTTGCATCCATGCCACTCAGTGTGCCTAGGACAACCAACATCAGCATAACATCCCAGACCTACTTTCAAGTTTGAGAAGAAATGCTTTTACACCCAAATATTCTTTTCCTAGCCAAAAGTGTTTCAAATCATAATATCCACAAAGCTAAGGGCTTATTATACTGCCAGAATTAACAGCCATTATTTTACTTTTAAATCTAGATTTTTATCCCAACCATATTTTAACCTTGAGCAACTCATTAAACACTTGTCTGCAGACTCCTATGAAATGAAACTATTAACAGCCAATTAAGAAGCCAGGCTTAACAGTATTTTAAATGAAAATAAACAATTTGTGAAGAGAATACAAGGGGAACCGTAAAAATATGAAATTTCCCAACACTGCCATGAAGAATTAATACTGCCAGGAGCAAACGACTTTTAACCTGTTAAATATGAAGGTGCTAGACTTAAAAAGAATTACTTCCCTTAAACTCAAAGGCGGGTTTTTTTTTTTTCCTGTGTTTTGAAAATCTTAACCAATTCAACCAATCATTGTATTTACTGGAAACATGTACTTATACAAACTTCCTGGACACTCCCAAGTCTACAAAGTTTAATTAGGGAGGGCACAACTATGTAACATGGTATTTTAGGAAGCAGCTTCCTGCACGTGGAGGAGTCAGAATGTCTGTAGATGGTATGTGCCATACACAGTCTTTTTTTTTTGAAGCACTATTTAAGTTTGCTTCTTGTAGGTCAATATGAATAAATGCTCTGACAAAAAGTCCTATGGATTTATGAAGGTAGTACCCTTGGATTACATTTTCAATTATCCACATCATGTTTTCTTGTCACATCTCTTTTGGATTGACATATGTTTTTGCATACACTGACATTTGTTCTGTAAGTTACACGTTAACATATAAAAGTATGCTTTAAACCAGCCCAAAATTTAGTTTCTTAATCCTCTGAAAACCAATCCACTGTCTGCCACCATGAACATATATACTTCATTTCTCTCATTTTATCTTTACCTAACAACAATAAAATTAAAACCTGTTGTTCCCCAGTCCAAATGCCAACACCATGTCAGCTTATTCGGCTATCTCTTCAGTTTCTCTTGCATTCACAACTCCCAATTATTTGCTATGCTGTTCTATTAGATCATCATTAATCCAAATCAGTTGATAGTACTTCAAAAGCCACCACCATGAACACTGCAGATTTTTTTTTAATGTCTAATTTTTTTTTTTAATAATGTGCTGTTATTTACTGATTTATCCTCTTTTTTTTTTTTGGCTGCACAGCATGTGGGATCTTAGTTTCCAGACCAGGGATCAAACCTGTGCATTGGAAGCACGGAGTCTTAACCACTGGACCAGCCAGGGTAGTCCAATGTCTAAATATTTGCTAGATACACAAAAATAAAACTAACCTAGTATTTGGGGGCACCAGAATACACCATTAGGCCAATGCTATAAAAGGTAACATGACTTGTCACAGCAGTGAAATTTTCTAGTAACTCCTGTATCCTCTTTATGGTTATTAAATCCTCTACTTAATCCTTTATGGTAAAATAGAAACAATTAGTCTTTATGACTACTGAATCAGCAAATTTCATCAATCCTCACAAAACAAAGACTGGAAACTCTAAGTGCCAAACAAAAGTGTATGGGATGATTTTGCTCAACTTATAAGTGCTGCAAAGAAAGAGACCTGACTAGTTATCCCTACTGTGTGGGGCTTTGTTGTTTTCATTTAAGGAAACTTACCTTGCAAAGATTCATTTTACTACAAAAAGGAACAGACTTTCTGAGGTCTGAAGGGATTTGTACTTGAAGATACTCCAGTCAGCAGGGGGTCATGTTGAGCATTCTGCAGACAGAATTGTTTCAAATCTGCAGCTGCCTGCGAAACCTGTATATAACAAAGGGTGGGGGAAGTGGGTGGGAGGTGGTGACAATGTTTTAATGAAGTTTTTCTCAAATCTTCAAAAATACCTGCCAATAAACACTTCTCTTAACTCAAAAAAGAAATATACTAATTGAAGCTCAACAGTCATATACTGAGCCTTTATACTTAAAACACTGCATGTAAATAAGTATGAACAGTACAATTCTGTTTATTTGTAAAGCACAGCACATCCTGCTAGTTTATTAATAAATAGGTTGTTCTACTGTAACCTTGAGGGTACTCAACATCTTGTCTTTTATTAAAAGCAGTACACAGGATATTATAGGTTAAAAAGTGTTAAAATGCTAGTAAACTATCACTCTGTCTTGAAAGCAGTATGGGAAATGGGAAAATGCTACTCTGAGTGAAGATCATGTTCAAAATCTGAACCATTCAGTTTATTGTTTTGGTATATGTACCATCAGCTGTCTAATGTTACAAAACTGGACAGTGACAGTTTCTGCTCAGGGTCATGTGACTGAAAGGCTGATTAGCAAACTTCAGTTTATTTTAACAACTTTACCAAGCAGCCTGCCTTTGTGAAACTGTGTATGCCTTAAATGTGATTTAATAATTTTCATATATGTATGCAAAGCCATTTAAACAGGACTTAGGAACTTCTGTGGCTTCATAGTTAAAATAACTTTATATCATGTATCACTTAAACATCTACTATTTGTATATATTCTGGTAAGGTGTGATACAGGACACCAAAACAATAAACTGAATAGTTTAGATATATAACATGAATGACTAAAGGATGCCTCAAATACATACAATATCCTAACTCTTGAATTGAGGTTTAAGAAGATGGAGAAGATAATCATTTATTTTATTATTTTAACTTCCCTTAAGGAGGGTGAGAACAGGTGTCCAGTCTGGCTGGGTAATATTTAGCCTTTGAAAGGGAGCTTAGGGCATCACAAATGCTCTCTACAAAGAACTTCTGCACACGACAGCTGTACCCCAGACATTAACCTGATAAAAGGATCCATCATCATGAGATAAATCTAAACTCTTCTTGGAATCTAATTTATATGTTTGGCTTATATACCAATCCAGGGTAATGAGCTCCATGAATTTATTTAGCAACTGTGTGAGTAAACAGTTTATAAATTCCTGGTACCAAGTACTATAACAAATGGGTACCCTGCTCCCCTAAAAGGTGTAGCTACAGTGGGGGAATGGTGGTATAATTTTTCACTGTTGTATAACATGGTTTCATTCATTCACATTAACCAGCAGTAAAGAATGTGTTAATCATCTGCCTAAAGTGTAGGTAGGCGCCAGCTTAACTCCCTTTCACAAACTTCTCATCACCTCTATGTGCCAAATATAATTTTAGGGACTGAGAATATGTAAGAACAGCCAGATCCCTGCTGTTATGGAGCTAACAGTTCAGATGAAAAGAGACAAGGTGCTCTGCAGAAAAACAAGTGTTTTTTTTAGATCAGGACCTAAGAGAAAGTGTCTCTGAGGAGGTGACATTTAAATTGAGATCTCAGTGACAAGAGATCCAGCCAAGTGACCATCAGTGAGAAAATGATCAGTGACAATTCCAATCAGTGGGAAAATGGACACAAAGGCTTAAAACTCTAACAAGCTTCTAGCCCCTATGGCACTGTAATAATCACCATCCAGGAGGCTGAAACCCTATAATCCTGGCATAATAATCAGCGCCCTCTTTCAAAAGTGCCCTGGGTAAGTGTATGGTTACCCAAAAGTGGGAGAGTCTGTCAAGCATTTGTGATAATTTCTATCAACTACTCAAACATAAAGGTTTAAAAAGTAAAGCTGTGGTAATTCGAAAGTAAAATATCACTACAAAAGCATCTAGCATAGAGTCATGGGTAAAACAGAAGCACAAAATGAAATCCAACTAACCACATTTTGCAACATGTCTAATGAAAAGCTCATTTAATGTCCCAAGGTGTAATGCCTCCTCTCCTTGCTACACACAGCCCTGGCATCAGACAAACAGATTTCTAAATAAAACCAAATCACTTGTGGTGCCTTTAATGATTCCGACGAAAACCCTCCTAAGAATAGGAGGAAGGCATCATGCTGGGAGTTATTGGAGGGGCTAGAGTTTTCCTGGTAAAGCGTGAGCCTGAGGACTTCAACTCATTTTCTTTGGCGATTAGGGCTAAATACCCCTACTTAACACTTTCTGCTTTCAACCAGCATTTTTCCCCTCCCCCCATTTTTTTCTTTCCCGGGCCACTCCAATCTATGATAAAGACACGCCTGAATGATAAGATAGTGATTTCAAAGTTAAATCCAGCCAAGACTAACCATAAATCACTGGAATGAGGTAAGAATCTGGAGATCAGAGAAATGGATTCGAGACAGCAATGGAGTTTACAACACTTAAAGAACAGGAAGAGAGGAGAATCCCACCCCAAGACTCATGGGAATTTCCCTTCCCTCCCGAGATGACCACAACTGAGTAAACTAAGTCCCTGACATTTCTACTTAAGGAAATGGGTAAATAGGAGACCATCTTACTCCACAAAACATTTCAGGGGGAAGTAAAAACTAGCCTAATGAGTACAGAATCAAATCATCTTGGAAACTGGCTTTTTCTTTCAACAGAGTGCATGCTTTATACTCTTCTCTGTTTCTTTTTTAATTACAAGTGTTTCACACGTAAACTGACCCGCACCAGAAAGAAGCCAATCCACGCAGGATTTAAAAAATCAGGAAACTCGAAATAGCACTTGAACGTCAGGTTGTCATATCACCAGACACAAAAGGCTTTTGCCCCAAAGTAAATACCCCAGGACAAGATCAATGCTAAACAGATGCCAAAATTTTAAATAAAACTGGTCCACCCTAATTACTTTTTCGGGTACGCGCGGACCAGTAGGTATACCCAAAGTCACAACACAGCAAATGGTGCCAAACAGATACGAAATGCACGCTTTGTACGAGGCTGTACAGGGCACCAGTGGTAACCTTAGACATTGCGAACGTTTCCAAAACAGGCTTCTTTAAAGTTATGCAAGAATTCGTTTTCAAGTGTGTGTTCGGTGAATGAGAGGAGCTGGAAGTAAGACTCTACTACTAAAGGGAGTGGATTTGGCAAAGTTCTGAAATGCAAAGAAAAAATACTTCTGAATCAAAAGTCGGGTAAAACCCCGTCGGGTGACAAAAAACAGAAGAGCTGGTCGAGAGGGCCGGGAAGGGTGCGGACTGCGCGCGGAGGAACAGCTGTTGGCGAGCACGGCCGCGGAGTCACTACGGAGGGAGGGAGACCGAGAGGAGGACCGGAATGCGGAAAGCCGCTGTTCAAGCCAGGGCCAGCTCGCCTTGGAAAGTCTTGGGGCGGAAGGGCACACTAACCTGCCCTCCAAACCACAGCGCCGACCCGCGCCGCTACTTTTCTAAAGCTGGCCGCAGAGATCGCCGCCGCCGCCGAGAGCGCGTCCTCCCT
>NW_020175442.1:2120278-2197529 GCF_003031525.2 Neophocaena asiaeorientalis asiaeorientalis | reverse complement strand
TATACTAAGTATTTTATTGTATGCTGCCACCAGTGTATATAAAATAATTACCCTTGTGAAACAGAAATTCATGAATATTCAGAGAGGTAGACTGACAAAAGTAGAAGTTTGTATAGTATGGCACGTGTTATAGAGACAGGCTTTTGTACAGGCTTCAGATTTAGCTTTCCTTTGTATATTCACCGGTTTATGAAAGGTGGTTTAAAAACCTTGCAAAGATTCATTTTACTACAAAAAGGAACAGACTTTCTGAGGTCTGAAGGGATTTGTACTTGAAGATACTCCAGTCAGCAGAGGGTCATGTTGAGCATTCTGCAGACAGAATTGTTTCAACTCTGCAGCTGCCTGGGAAACCTTCATGCGGTTGAGCCCGGCCTCCAGCCGGAGTTGTTGAACCACTTTCTTCATAGCGGCGACGCTGGAGGAACCAGACATGGCGCACGCGAGAGCTGGGCAGATCGGCAATCCGTCGGTGGATCGGTGGTGGGTCCGCAGTGCCAGACGGCGGGACGGCGGGGCGGCGAGTCTGCTGAGCGGGAGGCGGGGCTCGGAACTTTGTCTCTAAGTTTCCGGTTCTTTGCCCCGTGGCTCCACCCGCGGCGCGCATGCGCGCCCTTCTCCGCCTTCTGTTTCAGCTCCTCACTCGGGCGGGAGCCCGAGCCTCAGGGGGGTGAGGGGAGAGCTGGGAACGAGAAGGGGCGGAGCGGATGGTGGGCGCGGCAGCTGTGGGTTGCTAACGCGACCAGACACCCATCCTCTCCCCTCTCCCTCTCTGGAGAGGACGATTTGGGAGAGGTAAGGAAAGAGCTTGTCGTTATCCTCCAAGACCCGAGGGGACCGGTGAGAGAAGTCAGATATTGAAGGACTTTGTAAAAGGCCTGGTGGCGGGACGACGAGGCGGTTCCTGTTTTCCTGACGGAGTTGGCGGCAGAGGTTGAGGGAAGGGAAGGGGAGAGCCTTACCGAGGCGCAAGAGCTAGAAATACGGGCTTGAGTCACTGCCACCCTGTCCCCTTAGAGACGCATCCCTAAGTGACCCAAGTTTGTCCAACGGGCGGCCCATCCGCAGCCCGCTTCCCCATCGTCGGACCCCAATAGGAGTAGATGCAAGGTTAGGGACCTCAACAGCAAAAAAAATTTGACTCTTCTCTTTAGTGCTTAGCTATAAACATGAATTACCTATGTATCTCCTCAGCCGGTATCTCACTACTGGTTCAATCAGTCATTCTCTCTAGTCTTTATCTCTTTTTCTGTTGTGGTTTACAAATAATTACAGCTTTCTCATAACATGGGCTTGCTTCATGGATATGATACTGCTTCATGACTTCCCTTTATACATTCATTTTGCTTCAGTATCTACTAACTACATACTTGAATCTTGAGTTCTTCTCCCAATTTTAAGTCCTAAGGGCTCATCTATACATGCCAGGCCACTTTGTCTCTGGCCAGCCAGGATTTGGTCTTTGGTATTGATACAGTCAGGAATGACAAAGGGAATTGTGGCTCAAAACACAGCTTGTTTGCTGTTCCTTTAGAAGGAATACTATAGGGGGGCAGTTTAATTTAGGATAATAGTAAAGCAGGTCTTGATTGCTCTATCTTGAGTTCACTTAATGAAAAATTTGTTCTGAGTTAGAATATCAAGTTTTTGATGCATCCAGAAAAATTGAAAGTTGTAGTCTCCCAGTTGGCATACTAGTTAATGAATGCCAGTATGCTGTATTTAATATAGATTATTACCATTAATTCTTATCTAATAAAGAAGTTGAGTTGTGCTTTGTTAGGTTCATAATTGAGACTAATAGTAGTACAATGTCAGAAAGAGCCTTTGGATAGATACAGAAATAGAAATATTTAATGTTTCCTTAAAGTACTAATGTATTTAAAATAGCGTTTGAGATGGTTAAAATGACAAATCACATTTTGTTTTAATTGTTGTAAAAAATTTATATAGGAAGTAATATGTGGAAATAATTTGATTTGAAGGATTGTGTGTCCCAGAATATAATCTTTTAATTTTGATACCATTAGAACAATTAGTGGAGTCTGATAGGATTTCATAGAGACGTAATCAGTACTAGATCACAGGAATTTTAAGTTCTGTCAGATTTAAATCACTTATCTTAACATAAAGCAAAGCTTTGGAATTTTTTTTTTTTTTTTTAATTGAAAGAAGCACACTCCATAGACAGTGTGGGCCATCTCAGAAGGTTGCGGACTCTCAACCACTGCACCACCAGGGAAGCCCTGGCCTACTTTTTGACCTTTATGGTCAGCCTAGGAACTGTCATGGCGCCTGTGGGTGTGTCATTTAGCTTGCTGATGTGTTACAGTGGAAGTCAACTCATCCACCATCTTGGACCTATTTGGTTCTAATGAGTTTATGTCGTATCCTCCAGCTATGTCATTCTTTTTAAACGTTGTGCCCTGCCCCTTCCTGTCTCATTCCCCGCTCAGAGATTTTACTCCCATAATCCTATGGGAAGCAGAGGGGTGATGGTCTGTCTTCTGTAACTGCTTCAGGGCTGAGTAGGGGTGTCAACCCTGCCTGTCAGGGAGTAAAAATCTCTGGATGCCTGATCTAGAGACCCCAGGGGGCAGGACAGCTTCTTGTTTTGAGTTGGTATGGACTGGAATCCTTGCATAGTCATCTTATGTGGGACTGTTGTAACTACTTCTGTAGCCTTCCTGTGAATTTTCTTTTGTTTTTGAATTTTTGAATTTTATTTTATTTATTTTTTCATACAGCAGGTTCTTATTAGTCATCCATTTTATACACATCAGTGTATATATGTCAATCCCAATCTCCCAATTCATCACACCCCCGCACCCTCTGCCGCTTCCCCCCTTTGGTGTCTGTACGTTTGTTCTCTACATCTGTGTCTCAATTTCTGCCCTGCAAACCGGTTCCTCTGTACCATTTTTCTAGGTTCCACATATATGCGTTAATACACAGTATTTGTTTTTCTCTTTCTGACTTACTTCACTCTGTATGACAGTCTCTAGATTCATCCATGTCTCTACAAATGACCCAATCTTCTTTTTTTTTGCGGTACGCGGGCCTCTCACTGTTGTGGCCTCTCCCGTTGCGGAGCACAGGCTCTGGACACGCAAGCTCAGCGGCCATGGCTCACGGGCCCAGCCGCTCCACGGCATGTGGGATCTTCCCGGACTGGGGCACAAACCCGTGTCGCCTGCATCGGCAGGCGGACTCTCAACCACTGTGCCACCAGGGAAGCCCGAGGAAGTACTTTTGTAACAGCATCAGAGTACAAGGATAACTGTCTATAAATGACAAGGCTTAAAAGGCATGGTTAAACATCTGATTACAGTGTAATCCATAAAGAAGTGACAGACAACATTTTAAGATGACAGCTAGAACTATAGCATTATACCAGGACATATCCACATTCCAGAAACTATATAATTTTTAGGATGTCTGTGTTAATAACATTCATCTATACAGTATATCTTAAGTAGGTTAACGCTCGTGTGATAATGCTCTCTATGTAATTTAACATACCAAATAATACTGGTTAAATATTTCTCTCTGAGATGCCTCAGGGGCCCTCCAAAACATCCCAAAGTTAGCTGAAAGTCAAAAGAACTTTGATTAAAAATTGATATTTGGGAAGTTTCTCAAAAAGTTTCAACACTTGATCAAATAAGGTCATTGGTCACTGTGAGACAATACTTATTTGTTAACCAAAGTTACAAGAGGTCTCAAAAGCAAATACAGATCACTTAAAGGCAAAGAAACTCACACAATATGTTATCAAAAACGGCCTTCCAGGGACTTCCCTGGTGGCACAGTGGTTAAGAATCCGTCTGCCAATGCAGGGGACACGAATTTGAGCCCTGGTCCGGGAAGATCCCACATGCCGCGGAGCAACTAAGCTCATGCACCACAACTACTGAGCCTGCGCTCTAGAGCCCACGAGCCGCAACTACTGAGTCCACACACCACAACTACTAAAGCCCGCGTGCCCAGAGCCCGTGCTCCGCAACAAGAGAAGCCACTGCAATGAGAAGCCTGCGCACCGCAACAAAGACTAGCCCCCGCTCGCCGCAACTAGAGAAAGCCCGCACGCAGCAACGAAGACCCGATGCAGCCAAAAATAAGTACATAAAATAAATAAATTTATTTAAAAAAACAGTATTCCAAGAAAACCTTGTTCTTGGGACTTCCCTGGTGGCTCAGTTGTTGAGAATCCACCTGCCAGTGCAGGGGACATGGGTCTAATTCCCTGGTCTGGGAAGATCCCATGTGCCGCGGAGCAACTAAGCCACAACTACTGAGCCTGTGTACCTACAGCCCATGCTCCGCAGCAAGCGAAGACCGTGCACCGCAACAAAAAGTAGCCGCGGCTCAATGCAACTAGAGAAAGCCCATGTGCAGCAACGAAGACCCAATGCAACCCAAAATAAATAAATAAATAACTTTTTTTTTTTTTAAAAGGAAAACCTTGTTCTCTTAACGGAAAGAGAAACCAAATCCAAGACTTAGCTTACTCCCAACAAAATCCATTTACCCACCTAAATTCAATCCAATCTTAGAAAATCTTGATCATGCGTAACTCTTCAGTATTTTTTCATTCTCATGCCTTCTTTTTTTTTTTTTAATTTATTTTATTTATTTTTGCTGTGTTGGGTCTTCGTTTCTGTGCGAGGGCTTTCTCTAGTTGTGGCAAGTGGGGGCCACTCTTCACCACAGTGTGCGGGCCTCTCACTATCGCGGCCTCTCTTGTTGCGGAGCACAGGCTCCAGACGAGCAGGCTCATTAGTTGTGGCTCATGGGCCTAGTTGCTCCGTGGCATGTGGGATCCTCCCAGACCAGGGCTCGAACCAGTGTACCCTGCATTAGCAGGCAGATTCTCAACCACTGTGCCACCAGGGAAGCCCCCTCACGCCTTCTTTTACTGAAGACACATATCTAACTCTGCTTAAAAATCTTTCCACATTGGGTTACTTTTCTTACTGACAAATTTGCAATAGATATAATAAAGTCTAGTAAACCTAAGTACAACAGAAATATTGTACAATATTATACTTAACATTGATGACTCTAAAGACGTGTCTATATTAATGAAGCCAACAAGCTTAAGCCACCTTCAATACCAGATATCAGTTTAGTACTGAATATTTTCTAGTACTACTGGGGCTACTCTTTGTTGCAGTGCGTGGGCTTCTCATTGCGGTGGCTTTTCTTGTTGCAGAGCATGGGCTCTAGGCGTGCGGGCTTCAGTAGTTGCGGCGCGTGTGCTCAGTAGTTGTGGCTCGCGGGCTCTAGAGCGCAGGCTCAGTAGTTGTGTCGCACGGGCTTAGTTGCTTCTCGGCATGTGGGATCTTCCCAGACCAGGGCTCAAACTTGTGTTCCCTGCATTGGCAGACGGAGTCATAACCACTGTGCCACCAGGTGAAATTCATTCTGGCCAGATTATTTTCTATTTCTGAGTATATAAGCGCTAATTTCCTTTAAGTCAGTGAAATAGAGCTCTTTTACTAATTACTTTTCGGCAATACCATACATCTAAGACACACATAGATACGTACGAACACACAAACACAGAGACCTCATTGTTCCCATTCCAGAATTTCAGCCATGAGCCAGGTACAGCAACGTAAAACCCATCAGTCTGCAAAAGAGGTTGGATTAAAATTGGGTTTCTGGCAGATGTAACAAATCAAGCTCACTTGTCAAGATGGCTAAACCCTTGTTAATAATATTTATGGAAAAGATGCTTAAGATTTTTATTTGTCCTTGACAAGTTCCAATTTACCCCCTTTTTCAAAATCTGCATTTTAAAAAGATGGCAGAGATTAGGGTTCCTGGAGAAAACCAGGTCAGATATTTGCATCTCAAAGGCACAGGCAAGTTCCTCCTAGGATGACTGTTTCCCCTTTAATACTTACAAGTCTCTTAAGATAAATAGGGAAGCTTTGGGGAGTGATAAAAGGATTGGTGGGCTTTGGATTATTTTTGGAGCCATACCTGTGATTCTGTAGAGACCAGATTTGTAAAACAAGGATAGTTTTGGTTTTTTTTTTCTTTTTTTAAATAATTGGGTGGCTACCTCAATGATACTGAAAGACCAATATACTTATTAACCTATGTTGGAATGTTTTACTTTCCTCATTTAGCTTAGGGGAGAACGCCTTCCCCAAAATTTCTATGAGGTACGGTTAGCTTAGACCAGTGGCTTCCCATTTTGGTACGTTATTTACAACACTTTTGGGAATCCTCCCTAGGTTTAAGAAATTTTTTAATTATAGCCCTCAGTCAGGCCTTTGATCGGAGGAGGCTTGCCTACAGCCTCAGGTGATCTCATATTTAAAGGTAGCCAGACAATTTTCTTTTTTTTCTCCATTCCATTCCTATCCTGCAGGCACCCTCAGCTTGAATTTTAAGTTTTGTCAGATTTAAATCACTATCTTAATATAAAGCAAAGCTTTGGAATCTTGAAAAAACTTCTCTACTATTGGTATTATATCGAACCCGCGTTCCCTGCACTGGCAGGCGGACTCTCAACCACTGCGCCACCAGGGAAGCCCCTGATAATTCTTTTTTAGAGTAATAATTCTGCTACCTTATTTTTTAACTTTTATTATATATTTATATACTTTAAATTTTGTTGTGTATTCTTGTAAACTGTAATACATTTTCTGAGGGAAAACACAAGAAATAATACACAAACATAGGTACACAAACCTGATATACTTAAAGACTGATATTTTCATCTGGAATAATTGTTCACATTTATTATTATTGAGGTATCCAAGGCCAGGAAGAAATGTAAAGGGTAAAACAATTTTCATCATTTTACAGCATTTGTATAAGTTTAGTCTTTCTACTTCCAAAAGTATATTTCTGCTTTGTGTAAAACACTATATATATTTAACCTTAATTTTTGACCAAGAGAAAATGAATTGTTTAGAATAGTAAAAAATGTTCTAGTCACAAGTCTATTATAATTTACCACTTTACTTAGTTGTATGGGATATATGTTCATTTCATTGCAGTTACCAGCCCTACTTACTAGTAGTATATCTTTTTGAATTATTATAATAAGATTGTATACTTATCAAGTTTTCATTTTGAGTCTAAAGCCTTTTATGTTTTTCTGTTTATTTTTTGAATGAATCAGAGACCAGAAATGAGTGGAATGCTATCTTAAACAAGCCAAAAATCTGTTATAACCTTTATTAAATACTACTTCGATGAAGAAAGATTAAAAAACCCTACAAAATTCCAGCTGATAATTACCCCATTCAGACGTTGGTGAATATGTCCCTCAGTCCAAGTCGACCTCCCTCATCAGAGGTAAGAAATCTTTTTTACACTAAAATATAAGAAAAACCTGCTTATCATTGGTTTTGAAAAGTTTTGATAAAGCGAAAATATGGATTATATAAAGTATTAGATACCAACACCACTGTGAACCCAACTTTGTGTATCCCAGTACTTGATTACAGTTCTTGTATCTCTAAGGACCCCAATTATACTGGTATCTCCAATGCATTGATCCTATCACCTTTTTTTGTTTGTTTATTCCTCTTCTCAGGATGCCTTCCATGGCTGGCTTAAATATCACGGAGCACTCTTTTGGGTTCTTTTTGGAATTTTTGAATTTTATTTTATTTTTTTATACAGCAGGTTCTTATTAGTTATCTATTTTATACATATTAGTGTTTACATGTCAATCCCAATCTCCCAGTTCATCCCACCCCCCACCCCCCACCACTTTCCCCCTTTGGTGTCCATACGTTTGTTCTCTACATCTTTGTCTCTATTTCTGCCCTGCAAATTCATGGAGCATTCTTGATCACTCTCTTGCACATACTTTTGACTCCTTGCCCTCTCTCATTTCACTGTAGTCCTTGACAAAACAAAAACCCTGCTTAATCTTCTTCACCTATTCTTCATATGTACCTACAGTGGAACATGGCTGGAGAAAAATATACCAGCATAGGACTATTCTCATTTTAAATTAATGACCGTGAATCTCAAGTGGAACTTTTTGCTAGTAGGCAATAAGACTATCTCCCACTCACTCATTCACTCTTCCACTATTCTAGATAACTATTTCATACCTTCTCAAACCCCCAATACCTTCTTCTCATTTTCACTTTAAATCAACTCCAGTCAAGCTTTCACTCTACTATTCCACCAAAACTGCTCTGTTAAATTCACCTCTACATTACTAAATCTATTGCTTAATTCTTATTCCACATATGCTTGATCTGTGTGTGCACAGTAGTTGACACTGTTGATCACTCTGTCTTCCTTGACATAATTCCTTCACTTGGCTTTTAGCATACACATTATCTTGGTTTTCCTTCTACATTCCTTGTTATTCATTTTCAGTCTTCTTTTTTGTGTCTTTTTCTTCTTCCTGTTCCCTTGATATTGGGGAATTTCAGGGGTCAGCTCTTTGCTCTCTTCTCAAGCTGCCTACTTGAAATCTCCGCTTGGATAACCAATAGACAGCTGAAACTCAGTATGTCTGAAACTGAACTACAGTTCTCCCCGCAGCCCAAACCCATACTAACCATGACCTTACCCATCTCAGTTGATGGCAAATCCATCCTTTCGATATCTGAGGCCAAACACCTTGGAGTCATACATCACACCTTACTCAAACTTCACTTCTTGGACTCTAGCTTCAAATTATATACAAAATCTGACCACTTCCCATCACCTATATTGCTAGCATGTTAGTCTGAGCCACTATCACCTCACACTTTAATTATTCAAATAACTCTATAACAGGTTCCATTTTCTTGTCCCTTATAGTCTGTTCTATTATCCCTTTAATAATTATTAAATATACAAATATTTGGGAGTAGAGCATTATGTATGCCCAAATGTGAAGTAATATGTAATACAGGGTATTATGAAGTGTTCTTACCCCAGTTGATTAACACGTGTCAATTGAGGGCTATAAAGTCAACTGTTTACAGGAGAGAGAAGGATTGGAGAAATAAGTTAAATGACACCTTAGGAGTTAATAAGGTAAATTCAGAATGCAGAACAGCCTGTTAAACAATTGGTCCAGTCTCTTTAAAAAGTGCCATGAAGAGAAAAAAAAGCAGGTCTGGAATACTCTTCCAAATTAAGCTTTTTAAAAGTTGTGACAAAAGGGAGAAGGAGAGAGGGAAGGACAAATTAGGAGTACGGGATTAATAGATACACACTAGTATACATAAGATAAATAAGCAACAAGGATTACTGTATAGCACAGGGAATTATATTCAATGTCTTACAATAACCTATAATGGAATATAATCTGAAAGAAAATAACTGAATCACTTTGCTGTATACCTGAAACTAACACAAATTGTAAATCAACTATACTTCAATTAAAAAAAAAAAAGACGTAACAACCAAATACAATATGTTATCCTTGATTGAATTCTAGATTGAAAAAACATTCTGAGGATAGTTGGACAGTTGGCAAAATTTGTATATGGACTAGATATTAGTTGACATTAAGGAATTGTTAATTTTCTTAGATTTGTATCCGGACTATTCTATTTAAAACTGAAAACTACTCCCTCTTTTATCTTCCCAATTTCCTTGCTCTGCTCTACTTTTTCTCTTTTCCCAGTACTGCCCACTTTCTGATTTGCTATATCACTTACCAGTGTTTTATATTTAATGTTTATTGTCTATGTCCCTCACAGGACTGAGACTAGTCTGAGGAAAATGAATCACTTGCCTTTGGTGCAAAACTTAAACAGGCACCAAAAAATTAAGTAATTAAGATAAATATTTTAATAAAAGATTTTTAAAATGAAAAATTAATGCAAAAAGCTGTGACAAACAAGATATCAGCATTTTAAATAGAAACAGGATCTAATAATGCTATGCCTAGCCATTTTGGAGCCTGAGGCAAAAGGCAAAATATGTGCCTGTCTGTATACCTTTTAATGTATATTTATTATTTATTTATTTATTGTAAAATAGTTATTTTTATTTTTACTTATTTAAAATAATTTTTTTAATCAAAGTATAGTTAATTTACAATATCATGTAAGTTTCAGGTATACAGCACAGCGATTCAGATATATATATATATATGAATATATATATATATATATTCTTTTTCAGATTCTTTTCTCTTATAGGTTATTGTATAATATTGACTATAGTTCCCTGTCCTATTTAATGTATTTTTAAAATAATAGTTTTAATAAAAATATTATTGATGGATTTACTTCCATTAAAGCCAGGATAAAGTTGGGTTTTGATATAAATAGAATGTTTAACCTTAAAATGATGCTGTGAGTTTTAATACAGGCTTTCAAAATTTTCAATATTTTTTCAACTATGTTGTTCTGGAAAAAGTTAACCATTAAGAAATGTATTTTTTAAAAAAACATGTATATAGCAGTTCATATTTTTCCTTTCTACTCAGGCTCTAATAGTACCATTCTGTCTTTAAATTTATGATATTTTATTCAACATGAATTTTTTGCATTGAATAGATTTATTTATTTATTTTATTTTTGGCTGTGTTGGGTCTTCGTTGCTGCGCATGGGCCCTCCCCAGTTGCGGTGAGCGGGAGCTACCCTGCTACTCTCCTTTGTGGTGTGCGGGCTTCTTATTGCGCTGGTCCCTCCCACTGTGGAGCACAGGCTCTAGGCATGCGGGCTTCAGCAGTCGCGGCACACGAGCTCAGTAGTTGTGGCTCGCGGGCTCCAGAGCGCAGACTTAGTAGTCGTGGCACGTGGGCCCATCTGCTCCATGGCATGTGGGATCTTCCTGGGCCAGGGCTCGAACCCGTGTCCCCAGTGTTAGCAGGCGGATTCCCAGCTGCTGCGCCACCAGGGAAGTCCCTGAATAGATTTTTTAAAATATTATTTATCTTGATTACTGAGGTTTTGGTACCCCTTTAAATTTTGTACCTGAGGTGAGTGCTTCACTTCCCTCACACTTCTTCTTGTCCTGATACCTCATTAGAATCTCAGCTGCATGCAGGCAAGGATCTTTGTTTTATTCACTACATATTTGTAGTACCTACTCTGTGCTGGCACATAGTAGGCATATTTGTTGAATGAATGAATAAATCCAAATTCCCAATAAATTAATTTACTTCACAAAATGTTTCAAAGGTCAGGAAATGTTTTGTCAACTATATTTTCTTTGTATTGCTTCCTCTTTCAATTATAGAGTGAAAGTCTATACACTTTGAATTATAATTCTTGAATTGTTATAAAATATATAGAAATAATTACTTCATCTATGAAAGCAGAGTAAAATGTTTAGTTAAAGAAATATTTTTTTTCCTGTAAAATATTAATACATTTATATAATGGGCAAGGCCATATTTACTTTAGATTTCTGACGGTTTTACAAATATTTAATAGTAAAGCTTTAATATTTAATATTATAGTATTAATATATAGTATAGCTTTAGCTGTTAATAGGATGGTATAGTTAGAGAATAATCTTTTAAATGCCCTGATATTCAAAATACAGCATATAGGAAACTTCACTATTCCATCTATTCAAACATCTTAAACTGTTGGTTAATATTCTGACATCAGAATTATACAAGTAATTCTCTTGGTCTATAAAAACAACTTGAGCAAAATACTCAGTTCAAGAGCTATTGTCGGGCTTCCCTGGTGGCTCAGTGGTTGAGAGTCCGCCTGCCGATGCAGGGGACACGGGTTCGTGCCCCGGTCCGGGAAGATCCCACGTGCCGCAGAGCGGCTGGGCCTGTGAGCCATGGCCGCTGAGCCTGCGTGTCCAAAGCCTTTGCTCCACAACGGGAGAGGCCACAACAGTGAGAGGTCCGCATACTGCAAAAAATAAATAAATAAATAAAAAGATGTTAAGAGCCATTGTCATTTCCTATAAAAATTACTAATATTAATATAAGGTCATATTTACTTAAAATTTAAAAAATGTTTCTCACTTAATATCATAGAGTCTAATCATTTCAATGCTTTGACTTTTAATATACATGAATAGCAAACTTTCATTAGACTAAAAAATAAGCCTTTATTTGCTGTAATTGTTCTGTTGTAGTAATCTAAATATTCTTCTCAATAGATGAATTCTAATTGAGGTCATAAAACACTAATAGGAAAAAAGATAGTGCATATAAGCACAGACAAGCTAAGCTTACAGACATGTCCTATGTGAAAACAGCCATTCCTTTCCCCATCACTGGTCAGGAATAGGTTCTTCCTTGAATTTTGGGAAACAAAAATATTCCCCAAGCCCTAGTATTCACACTTTAGCAGGTGCCGAGAACTAGCACTCATCACAGCTGTGTTAGGGAGACAATATGTAAAGGATAAGGATTCCATAAGATAACACCAATGCAACTGTGTAGGTAGAGGTCAGGGAAGGTGGAAAGGTTGGTAATAAGAAAACTGATCTTGGCAATCTGGTATCCTTACTGCAAGCCACAAAACAAGCATTGTATGTCAGTATGTTAAGGAACTCTAGGACCACAGCTATGACATTGTTTCCAAGGGAAAATGTGCTCCAAGTGCCAAGTAGCCAACCTAACAAATTTTTGGCTCTTCATTTTGTTTTTTTGTGTTTGTTCAGAGGATACATGTATTCCATGTTTATTTCAATTATGTTTATTAAAATTAAAATTCTAGAGGACATCAGTTGATTTTTTTCACTTTAAAAATATTTTAACTGATTTTATTCTCAATTTATTCACTTGGTGGAACTTCATGTTTTTTATGTCCCTGAAGGATCTTGGAACTATCAGTTAAATACCATTGCAATAGAAGTTGTTAACAAATTAACTTTAGCTGGATTTATAAGGCAAGTATTTTGTAGTCATGTTACAATGTGCCTGAAAAAGCAATCTTTTTTTTTTCTGCAGAGAAAAATGCTTTCTGGAAATTCAAAAATTCTAAGTGAAAAATATCTTATTCATGTGATGGATCCAGTCCCTGACTTAATGAATACTATCAATAGGTAGTGCTATATAACAGTTAAAAAGTACTATAGGAACAGATGTCACTTAGCCATAGTACTGCCACCTAGAAAACAGAGTATAACCTGTGTATTACTATGGCTATACCCAAAGAGAATTAAGAGAGAAATTATCTGAAATTAGAAACCTGTTGAAGAGCTGTGAATAGCGATTAAACCAGTATATCTACAATTGCTTTTTCACTGAACTATTTAAAAATAGAAACAGAATACACACACACACACACACACACACACACACACACACACGTGTATATATACACATATATGCTCACTTCTGGTTTCTCGTATTTATATAAGGTTTATTTCTTTAATCAAGATTTTTCCATATTTAAACCGTTTAAAATGCAGTATATTCCTATTCTATGCTAGTTAACGTATCATTATTATGTATTTGCTTATGCGATTATTTGTTTAACATAACTGCCATTAGACTGTAGCTCCCTGTGAGCAGGGACTTTATGTTATTCACTACTGTATTTACAACCAGTGCCTAACAAGGTGTTTAGCACTTAGAGGCATTTAAATGTTTATTGAAAAAATTAAATAATGAATGATAATGGGAAAAAAAATTTTCCCCCAAAGTAAAACTATAAAGGAATTTGCTATGTGGAATTCTTGGGCTCAGTAGGTAGATTTAAAGTTTTTGTCATTAGAGTTCTGTTTAGTACAGCAGAATATTAATTTACTGATCATTAAGTTAGTTTTCCTTAATCAGGGAAGGAAAGGAACAAACCTCATAGCTTTTTGTTCTTTTTCATGATAAGTAAAACTGCAAAATACCAATCACAGAATTCTAGATTGGAAGGGACCTAATGACAATTTAAGCCAACTTCTAAAATGCTTCTAATATCAATATTTTATTATAATATTTTCAACAAATATTTATTGATGTTTTTCTGTATACAAAATGAGAAAAAAGAATTGACTATGGATCCTGCTCTTAAAGAATATTCAGTGTAGTGGTGAAGATAAAATACATAAATAATTAAAATAGCATATTCTGTGTATTTAGAAGAAAAGGAGACTGCTTCCAGCAGGACAAGAGGGGAGATGGAGAACTTTAAGGAAAAAGTGATCATCAGTTTAGATTTTGACAGAAAAATATTTGATCTTGCAAAGATGTTGGGTGGGAGAAGCTTTCTGAGCAGAGAAAATAGAATGAGCACAGAAGTGGCAAAGGAGGCAACTCTAGGGAAAAGTGAGTGGTTCGGTTTTTACTAGAGCATTGACTGTGTGAAAGGGAATAGTAGACAACAAGTTGTAAAAGTTGTTTATTGAAGGTCTTGAATGCCAGATTAATGAATTTGGATTTTTATTTTTCTGAAGCTTTGGAGTTTTTGAGCAAAAGATGATATGATGAGAGCCTTAAGAAACTAGAGACAGGAATTGTAACCAGGAGACTTTTGCAGTGGTTAGGCAAGAGATAAGGAGAGTCTCAGGAAAAGGCTGCCTCTCAGATTTGATCTACTACTATTTTCTCCTTGGTTCTACACTTTAGCCACAAAAATCTTCCTTTGGTCCTCACATACAGCAAACTCATTTCTATTTTATCATCTTTGTACTTGCCTGGAAATCACTTCCCCCGATTTTCAAATAGCTTGCTTCTTGTTTTCATAATTCAGTTCTCAGCTCAGTTATTATCTTTCAAAAATGGCCTTCTCTGACCACCTAGTTTTCAGATACTCTTTCTCTGAATTCCTCCCTATTACATCACTCTGTTTTATTTTCATAAATCACTATCTTAAATCACATTTATTTAACATCTGCTCTCCCAAGTAGAATATAAGCTACGTGAGAGCAGGGACTTTGCATTGTTTACAGTTGTATCCCCACCATGTAGAACACTACCTGACACATAGTATACCTCAATATTTGTTGAAAGAATGAATGAATAACAAATTAACTCTATGGGCTGAATATTTAGGAAATAAAGTTTACAAAGTTGGATTCTAGAACCAGATTACCTGGTTTTGAATCCCAACTTGAAAACTTCCTATTTATAAAATCTTGGGCAAGATGCTTAACCTCTCTTTGCCTCATTCTTGTCTGTGAACTACAGACAATATGTGTGCCTATCACATGAATTGTGAGGATTAACTGAGCTTTATATGTAAAGCATTTAGAATAATGCCTGGCACATAGTAAGTCCACACAAGTGATAGCCATAATTATTATTATTAAATGACATAGAATTTCTATTATGTTTAGTACAGTGAATAGAAATAGGATTATATTCTACGTTTTCTAGAACATAGCCTTAGTTACTAGCTTTTTGATTTGACTTTTATGTCACAGAAATATGCCATCTGCAAAAAAGTGAGGGTAAAAGTAATTGAAAAAGTAATTACAGAAGCTTTATTTCCTCATTTATTTCCAGGTGAAGGCAAAGCAAGAATCAGAACTGAAACTCAAATCATTTGCTCCTCCATATGTATGTAATGTGACATTTTAAACTTATACTAATTTTTTAACTTATTTTTTAAAGTGTAAGCTAATTTTTTTAAATTTCCTGTATGTTTTAGGCTCTTCAATCAGAGTTATATTTGCTTCCTATAATGGATCATTTAGGAAATATTTATTCAGCATCATCAGCAGTTTCTTTAGATGTGCACCAGACTATAATGGTGTTGCTGAGGCTGACGGAATAATACACAGACCACTTAGTGTAACTTTGTCAAAGGAAGAACCTGGAACAGATCCCAGTTGTTTAGAAAACACTTTGAAAAAGCTTCTTAACAAGAATCAGGAAGAAGGTGATTTCAACTGGAATGGGAAAGACAAAGAGGTTGTTATAGTACATTTTAACAGTCAGGTCTGGGCAAATTCTGGGCAAATCTAGCCTTACGAATATAGGCAGTATAAAAGGAAAGCTACAATTCAATATGGGGACTTTAAAAACTAGTTTCACCAGTTGGGAGGAAAAAATGACAATTTAAGTACTGTTCGAAAATAAAAATAAAATCAGGGCTTCCCTGGTGGTGCAGTGGTTAAGAATCTGCCTGCCAATGCAGAGGACATGGGTTCAAGCCCTGTTCTGGGAAGATCCCACATGCCGCGGAGCAACTAAGCCCATGTGCCACAACTACTGACCCTGTGCTCTAGAGCCTGCAAAAAATAAATAAATAAAATTTAAAAATCAAATAAAGTCAAAATACTTACAGCACTTACGTAAAGTCTACCACCTTTTATAATAGTTTCAGATAAAGTTAAGGCTAAAGGAGAAAAGAAGTTATTGTTTCATAAAATCTTGATATTATTATTATAGTTCAGAAATATCTTAGCCAGGAAAACAGTATCAAACCAAAGCAAAACAACTTTACTGTTGGGAGACATTTGTATTTCAAAGACTTTAAAATTTTTTTTATGGTTACACCCACCAATTTACTGATAATTCAGTTCTTAAAAAGTGGTAGGTAATTAAAGAAATCAAAATTAAACTTATAAAAATATAAATAAAGCTGGAACTACACTCTAAGAATCGATTGAAAAAAAGTCAGTTGAATTTTTTTACCTTACTGCATACAGCAAATAAATTGTGATAGAAAAGCAAATATACTAAACATTTATGAATTAAATGAATTCTCCCCCCAAATAATACACTCCTTTTTCTGTGAATCTATAACATTTTATATGTACATCTACTGTAGCTCTCAAAACACTATATTTTTTCAAAAGTAAATAGACCTGCTTTCTTATTAAGTTGCATAGGTATTGAATGGTGCATTGCATTATTCTCTAAACTGTTACTAGGAATAAGAGATACATGTCATATATTCCTATCAAAATGTCACTCAGAATCTACTGAGTTTTCCATTGTTGTTTGTTTTGGGGGGCAGGTGGGGGGAGTGGTATTTTACTATCAGTTTTAAACAGCTGATATATCTATTTTTTGTTCCTTTGCCTTGAATATATCTTTTTAGAAAATCCCTATTTGTTGTCTTTAAATGACTAAGTCCAGTGCCAGATATGAAATAAGTGGTAGCAACCTGACTAAAACTAAACCAATATGGGCTTCAGGTTGCAAAATACTGTGGCAACTCTTGTAAAATGACTTTTCAAACACTAATATGACTCCAATTTTTTCTAAATTAAAAAAAATTGATTTCCCCAAGGGAAAAAAATCTGTATTAACACTACCAGGTTCACGGATCTCTTGTTCATGTAGATCATGTGGAACGTTAGTGCTAATGTTTTAAAGACATTGTGTGGTTTTCTTATATGGAGAAATTCTGTTAAAATGAAGGGAGATTTTATAAATGAAAATGTATGTGAAATAACAAATGGCATTATATGCTCTGTATGTATACCCAGCACTTTCCAGAGAAGGATCCTCAGAATATTCTTTTAAAAGATGCTTTTGGCAAAAGCTTTATGAAGACAACAAAGTTTGAATAAAACCCAACTTACCCCCTGTTGCAGATTCATACTGTACGTAAAAACAGAGAAATCCTGCCATGGGGTGTCTGTGGTGGGGGGGATTTGTGTTCTGTTAGGATTGCTTAATCCAATTTTTCCCAAACTGAATTTACCAAAGAATTCTCCTTTTGCATAAACTAAAGTTTCATGAAATTCAGTTTGGGAGAGTAAAATTCATAGAGATTCTGAAACATGGGACAAGAGTATATAGTATGTACATAAAAAACCAAAATTTTATTTTAGTATTTTCTTAATATTATGAACTTTCTTTGCTATGGATGGGCATCATCATCAGCTGGGGGAAAAGCCACTCCAAATGAAATTCAGACTGGAAATAATCAAATTGGAAATTCTGAATTGCCAGGATCACAGGAAGATTCAGATAATGATTATTTTAGCGGCAAAAAAAGGTAATTAATATGGATGTTGATTCTACATGTCATAATCTAGACTATAAGAAAAAGAGTGAGATATCCAGGGTACTGTTATAAAGACTTCTAATTAGAACAAAGATATGAATGAAGTTAGTGACATTTTTAATTAAAATTACCTTGATTCTGATGTTTACTGTTAGATACTAATATTCCCTTCCAACATAATGAGGGATAATTTATTGCTTAAATTTATTCTGTTGTAATCCTTTTGTCATCAGGGGCAATCTAATGACAGAAAAATTTCTGTCTTCATTTGCCTTTCTTAGAATTAATTTTTCTGCCTCTTTTATATTCCTGGTTTTGAGTAAACTAATCATGTTTGAGTTTCACATTGGTATCATTTCATTCAAAATTATAGTACTTAGACAACAGTTTTGCATATAGTCTTCTGAAGTTAAAATAAGGAATTTTATAAACAATTATTCACAAAAGAACTATAAGCAAAGTATGTTTACAAAATTTCCAGTTATTTTACCTTGCTATAGACATTGGACTATGATTTGAATTTAGCTATAATATAATGAAATATTATTTTATAACTCATGCTAAATGTAGTTTATGTTGATAATTAATGAGTTTGAAAGATAATATAATGGTTTCAAGCAGACTTTAAAATTTTTTAATGTTATATTTGTGTTTATAGAATATTAAATAAAAAACATGAAAAGTTAATATTCATGGAATCATTTTTTAATATGACTTACAAATCTGTCATTCCCCTTTAAGTCAGTTTCTTTGGAAAAATGAAGATGATAGAACTAATATCATTAGAAGAGAGGACAATCAGGTATGATTTTTAAATTAAAAAAAAATTTTATTTTATTTTATACAGCAGGTTCTTATTAGTTAGCTATTTTATACATATTAGTGTATATATGTCAATCCCAATCTCCCAATTCATCCCACCACCACCACCACCCCCCGCTGCTTTCCCCCCTTTGTGTCCATACATTTGTTCTCTACATCTGTGTCTCTATTTCTGCCTTACAAACCAGGTCATCTGTACCATTTTTCTAGGTTCCACATATATGCATTAATATACGATATTTATTTTTCTCTTTCTGACTTACTTCACTCTGTATGACAGTCTCTAGCTCCATCCACATCTCTACAAATGACCCAATTTTCGTTCCTTTTTATGGCTGAGTAATATTCCATTGTATACATGTACCACATCTTCTTTATCCATTCCTCTGTTGATGGGCATTTAGGTTGCTTCCATGACCTGGCTATTGTAAATAGTGCTGCATTTTTTTAGATGTGGTATTGCACCATAATATTTATACTGAAATTGAAATGGAACTGCAGATTAAAATGCCTTAAATTTTCTAACCTTAAATGTTAGAGAAGGGGAGATAAACCTTAAAATTCAGGAGCCTGCCAATTCAGTGAAATTGCTGGGAGTTTCATGATCTGGGACATGTTGATGTATGCCCTTTATAGTAAAAACCAGGTTTTTTATCTTGCCCCAGCTACCATGAAGAATGAGTCACTTGATGGACCTGTTTGGAATTTGGAGATTTACTGCATTTGGATGCATGGCTCCAATCTTTTTTTTTTGTTTTTTAATCAAGTAATCTAAAAGACTGCCAACTTTGAGTGGGCCCAGAGCAAGAGAAGGCTCACAAGGTGATCCAAGAGGCACAGCAAGCAATGCTGCCAGTTGTGTGCTAATATCCATCTGGTCCAGTGATGCTTGATATGTTAGAATACATATGTTGGTTGTTGGTTATATATGATATGTTGGTTGGAATGCTGAATGGAGTCTGAGACAAGTCCTGAGAGGAGAATCACAGCTCAGAGCCTTTGCGTTTTGGAGCAGAGGCATGCCATATTCAGCAAATAATTGTTTTATTGTTGCTAGATATTAATAAAATATGCTGTCTTCACACTTTAAAATTTTTCCGGCTGGTGGGTGCTTAATGCTATTTCACTGTGGTTTGAATTTTCATTTCCCAGATTACCCATACAGTTGATCGTATTTTTATATTTTATAGACTCCATTTTGATAACTTTTTTGGAGAACTACCTTTTCAAGTATTTCTATTGTGTTGTCTGCCATATATTTCTGATTAGTAGGAGTTTTTAATATACTTTGGAGGGTAGTCCTTTGATGCTTATGTGCATTGCAAATATCTTCCCCTACTCTGTGCCTTGTCTATAATCTACATTGTTTAATATGTTGTTTAAGTGTTCCATATACCATTTTTTTTCTACATTTTTCTTTCTATGTCTTGGACTGAGAATAGATATATTAGAATCTCCTGTTATTAGTATTTTACTGTTTATCCTTACATCTCCTGTGGTTTTTGATTTATTTAGATTTCTATGTATTATTTGGCACAAAGTTGTTCTCATGCAAATAGTAATATTATCACTTTTGCATTATGAAGTGCCCTTCTTTGACTCATTAAATGCTTTTTTGACCTGAATTCTCCCTTACTGCATATCAAGATACTAACCTCTCCTTTCTTTTTGTTTACATTTATTTGGTATACCCCTATATTCCTCCCCTACTTTTTTCCCCAACTTTTCTGAATTGCTTTGTTTTAGGTATGTCTTTAACAGACATGCTAGAGTTGGGTTTCCCTTTGTAAGCCAGTCTGAAAGTCATTTTCATTTAGTAGATGAGTTATGTCCATTTATGTTTTTGACAGGACTGATATATTTGACCTCAGATTTCTCATTTTACTTTATGTTATAGTTACTATGTGTTACTATGTGGTTTATTTGCACTCCCCCCTACTCCTGGTATATAGGAAATCTGAATCTCATTCTAGTGTTTACCTTTATACTGATACAAATTTGTACTAGTATTCCTAACCCTCCTTTTTCCTTTTTTTAAAATTTATGCTGCTGATTTTGATTTGTTACCTCTAAAATTATCCTCTGACTCCTATCTTTAAATTCAAGGCAATTAAAAAGTCATCTTTCCCCCTCCTTTCTCCTCTCATGTACTTTTAGTTGTGTTATTTCTACTTTGTAAAAGAGCAGAACATTTATGGGCTGTGCTTCTTGTCTTATCCTCCTCACCTTTGTTTTAGTCTTAGATCTATAATTAAATATGTTCAACACTTACTGCCAGTTCTTTTACACAAGATTTTTCAATCATTTCTTCATTGGGTAAAGCTCTACTTACTAAAAAAAAAGCTCCCAGGTACGCTATTCCCTTACTTCTTATGTATTTAAAATTTTGTCTAGAGCAGGAATAGGCAGACAAGGCCCACAGCTTGTTTTGTGAAGCATGGGACCTAAAAATGTTTTTTATATTTTTAAAAAGTTGAAAAAAATAAGAATTATGACAAATACCATATGTGGCCCACAAAACCTAAATTATTTACTCTGAGGCCTTTTACAGAAGAAGTTTGCTCATCCCTGCTTTAGAGCCTTGGTACTTGAAGGATAGCTTGACTGGCTGTAACATCCTTGGCTTACATAATTTTTCCTTGAGTTTATTAAAATGTTGCTCTACTGATGTTTTATATGTTACTGTTAAGAAGTATGATGCCAAACTGATTTTCTTTTCTTTGTAAATTGGCTTGGTTATTTTTGTCTGGAAGGCCAGAGGATCCCTTTAATGTGTAGTAGTTTTATCAGGCTATATTTCAGTTGAGAGTTCTAGGTCTGGTTTTTATGGGTACCCAGTGGGCCCTTTCAGTATGAAAATCAGGACTTCTTTTATTTCAAGAAATTATAACTCTAGAAAACAATATAAATAGCAGATCCATTCCATGGTTTTTTTTTGTTTTTTTTTTCAGAGACCTCAATTGGTCCTATCCTAGTTCTTCTTTACCTTTTATCTCTACTACTTTCTCTATGATCTAGTTTACTATTTTCTTTATGTTTAATTTTCTTTATTCCTTTTATTTTTGTTCTCTATTATGCTTACTGTATTTTTGGTCATATCTGTTCCTTTTTGGATACCTGTTATTCATTTCTGAGACAGTTTTGTTTTTTCTTTAATTTCTTTCTTCAGTTTGGTCAATTTCCATTTTACATCTTCCTGTTATTTTTCCATTTTTATTCTGAGTTTCTAAATATGTGATTTGTGGTGTTCATTAATACCTAAAATGATCTGATTTAATTTAATTTAATCTATGTTGGGAATATTATTAATTTTTTCTCTGCTTCCTGGCTGCTGGTTTTGTTTTGTTTTAGTTCTCAGTTTTGAGGGTTTTCAAAAAGTAACTTTGTGTGGATGCTATATTATGTTGTAGATTTTGTCTATGTTTATTTGTGTTGGATTTTTCTGAATCAGTAACAGGTGTTCTTATAGAGAAACATGTGTTCTGGAGGTTTATTTTAGCTTGTATCAATAGATTAGGAAAGCTGTCTCCTGTTGTTTTAGTGAAATGCATTTATTTATTTATGTATTTTTAAATAAATGGGGCCTTAAGGGAAGTGGTCTTTTTTCTTTGTATTCTTTCCTGCTAGTTTAATTCAGCAGAACTCTTAACTTGACCACCTTCTTTTCTCTTACCACCTAGCCCTGACGAACATCTCTTGCTTCCAAAGAATTTTCCTCTCACCCAGTAGCTGTGTTTTCCCATAATTACCACCTCTGGCCACCTACATTTTAAAAGCCCCTTTCTTTTAGATTCCTCATAGAAAGAGCTTTGATTTACCATTTGGTACCCTTACTCACTATTCTTCCACCACATGCAGGACCTTCTCCTTTAAGACTAAATTGTGGTTGATGTTTACTGTGTTATCTGTGTATTGTGCTCTTTAATGCATAGTTCCCATCAGACTCTGCTCAGGTGTGAGCTCCTAAGCACACTCTACTGGTCTAGGGTGTTTATTTCCCCACTTACATGTAAATTAAAGTATATGTAAATTAGAGGATTCTGTGTCCTAGTTATTCTACAGATATAAATTATGGGTGATTGTATTTGCTTTCTTTTTATAGTAGTTGAGAGCATGCGTGGAGAGATTTTAGTGGCTGCCATTATCCTGTGGGAACCTGACCTTGTAAGTTAAGGTCAATGCAATAAAATAGAAAAAGAATAATAAAACAAACAAAGTAGGGGTAAGGGATTAATGAAGATAAAAGTAGAAGCTAATAAGTTACAGAAGTTAAAAGCCTGGCAGAATTGAAAACAACTCAAGGTCTATAAAGTGGTAGTGGCAGAAACATTAACATTGGTAAGGCTTGAGGTAGTTTATCAAAACAAGAGTAGAAACACAAAAATTAGGTGAGATGAAGGCAATATAACACAAATACAGAGGTGATAAAATTTATGAGAATAAAATGTATGCTAAAATTTGAAAATGTGCTAGGATCTCCAATTTTCTAAGCAAATATACATGATCAGAATTGGCTCAAAATGAAAAAAAATCAATAGCCATCTTAGAAACATTTAAAAGTTGTCGTAACAAGTAACTGAAATCAGAAATCTTGGAAGGAAATCATGTTTAGAAAGGAATATGAATTCTTTTTTTTCTTCTTTTTGAATTTTAAGTTTGAAGCTCATGTGGTATAATGTCCAGTGGAATGGAGAAGCTAGAGCACAAGAGAGTGTCTATAGTTATAAAGACAGATTTGGGAGTTCATCACCATACAAGTAAAAAAATGCATTACTGTTGTGCATTACCAGATGTTTACAAATAGGTGAAAAACAATGTGTAGCCCTACCAGATCTTACTGATTATCATGTTTGCTTACAGCTAGGTAAAAAAGAGTGCATCAGCTTACCAGACCTTATTGATTTTCCTTCAGTTCCTTGTCAACCTGCTCTTTCTCCAGGAATAACTGATATATCATATATATATATCAGATTGAGAGTAAGTATGATGATACCATAAGTACAGATGTAAGTACAGATGATTCTGTGAGGTAAAGTTAAATAATGTTAATGAGGAGTTGATTGTTTAATGCATACACAGTTTCAGTTTGGGAAGATAAAGTTTTGGCGATAAAGGGGTGGTGGTTGTTGCGGAACATTATGAATGCATGCAGCGCCATTGAACTGTACATTTAAATATGGTTAAAATGGTCAATTATATATGTTTTACTACAAGAAGTTAAAGTATTTTAAAGTCTATGACTGTTATGTTGATTACTGCATATGTGTGTCACTAATATTATTTCTGCTTTTTAAATATGTACTCTAAAATATACATTTTTCCATGTAAGATTTAAGTACAATAACTTCGGTCCCAAGATAAATTTACTTAAAGAATTAAAACAAGATGTATAACTACATGAGCTTTGCCTAGTTTCCATACATGTATATAAATGCAGAAGAGACATACTGTATTGTTTATATATATATAAATCCCCTATAGATACTGAAATGACTCCTCAGTGTTTTCCATCGTGGCACATGCTGTACTGCAGCCAGAAAACCAGAGTTTGGGGTAAAATTCATACTTGCTGTTGTAAGCATTTTTTAGTTTTATACTCTATATTTTAGGATATGAGCCGTCTTTTAGCTTTTGGACATTGATGAGTATGGGTTATAATCTTCTAGGAGAGAATATTATCGAAAAAAGTGAAACAAGTAAAGGAAGAAAGAAGATATCTGGAAATAATTAAAGAAGAACTAATAAAAAAAGTTGAAAGGCTATTGGAACAAGGCAAATTAAAGCGATATCATGGTAGTTTATTACATATCTTTTATCACTATAAATGAAACTCAAGTTTTACAGAATTTATGCCTTTGGAATAAATGATAAAATGAAATATTTACTATTTTACTGTTGTAGTTTAAGTGGTACACTAATATAAATTCACTATAGGAAAGATGAAATCATTGTTCAACTCTATACAATAAATGCTACATGCCTTTTATTAAAATTCAATTATTTTTTAAAATGGACATTTGTTTATTCATTTCAACATTCATGTATTAAATAAGTATTTATTAAGGGCCTACTGAACTTAGTCACTGTTCCAGGGGCTGAGGTGATACTAATAGGCCAACATAATCTTGTCCCTGCCTTCAAAATGCTTATGGTCCAGTGGGGAAATGATGATCAAGTTAAGCAGTAGTGGTACATACTGTTGACTGCTATGATAAAGGAATTACAAATTCTATGCATAGGAGTACAGAGGAAGAGCACCTAAATTAGATGGAAGAGGTCAAGAAAGGCTTGCAGGAAAAGTGGTAGATGTACTAGAATCTGAACTGTGCCTCTCTTGGCTGTAGGCCTTCAGACATTCTTTCCCCTCTGCCACCTAAATCTTTTCCTATCTTCTCCTTCTACCCACTTCTTCCCAGTTCCTGGTTATTTCCTACCAGTCATTCAATCTCAGCTAAGATACCACTCTCGAAGCCTTCTTTGAGTCCCTTAGTGTCCCCTAGGTGCTCAATTTTGTTGGTATGTGTGTGCGTCTGCTTTGCTAAACTGACTGGATGAGTGAATAAATGAGAGAAATGAGGTAGGAAAAATAGACAGTTTCCTTGCAATAGAATTAGAAACAATGTTGTTAGAACTGGTAGAAATGGAAAAATGAGCCAGGGTGGAGAAAGTATAGGATAATGGTTTGAGAGATGTTAAATAATTTGAGAGGCCTGCATTTTGTGTTGTATTTGAGGATAAAAAGGGTAAAAGGTATATATGGAATTAACTGCCTTTAGGATTCTCAATTTACAGCAAAATTATTGCTTCAATACTAGATCTGACTAGAGGTTATAGACAATGTCAGGAGGTATTTCTTAATGTTCTACCTCATAATATTAAAGTGTGTCCCAGAAGTGGTGGCAGTGATTTGGCCTTGTGGTGCTGTTAAAAGAGCAATTTTATCAGACAGTATTGAGCAATGGATTAGAAATCACAGGACAGTGATTCTAATACTAGAATAATCTTATACTTAGGCAAGTTATTTCTCCTCTTTGTGCTGCACTCCTTCTATTTATAAAATGAGAATCATTGGTCACTTTCTATTTCAACAGGAATGTTTCAAGATAAAAGGTATGTATCAGCCATCAAATATTTATTGAGCCTACTATATACCTCAGTTCTCAGCATTGTTTTAAATGCTGAGGATACAGCAGTAAACAAGACAAACATAGTCCTGCCATTAAGGAGCTTGCCTCTAATGGGAGGAGACCGACAGTAAGTAAGTAAGACAATGTCAGCTACTGATTAGAGCTGAAAAGTCAATTAAAAGAGTGCAGTAAAGAATGGTGGGGCAGGAGAGATGGTTTAGCTAGGGCTTTCAAGGAAGGCTTCTTTGAGCAGATATCACTAAGATTTGATTAATAAAATGGTAAGCATGTGAAGAGACAGGGTAAAAAGAGTCCAAACAGGAGGAACACTAAAAATCAAGGTACAGAGATAGAAATAAGCTTGCAGAATTAAGGACCTGAACTAAGACCAGTATGGCTGGAGTGTGATAAATAAGGAGGAATGTAGAGGGAGAAAATCAAAAGATCAGCAAGGAACAGATAGACCAATTCAAGGAGTTTGGATTTTATTATCAATACAAGTAATATGGGAAGACATAAGAGGATTTTTAAACTAAGGATTTATGTGATTTTTAAAATATCTTAAAAATATCAGGATGACTGCGGTATGGAATAGCCTGTAGAGGGGCAAGTATGGAAGCAGAGAGACCGTTAGAAAAATAATACAGCTTTCAAAAGATGATAGTGGATTGCCTAGGGATGTAGCATTGAAGAAGGGATAATGTGCCAGATGCTCGAAGTATTTTGACAGTGGTAGCAGTAAAACTTGGAGAGGGATTGGATATAGGGCTGAGGAAAATAATTAAAATCTTGAGTTAAAAGTTCCATATAGTTTTATATTTATTTATTTATTTATTTATTTATTTATTTATATTTGCGATACAAGGGCCTCTCACTGTTGTGGCCTCTCCCGTTGCGGAGCACAGGCTCCGGATGCACAGGCTCAGCGGCCATGGCTCACGGGCCCAGCCACTCAATGGCATGTGGTATCTTCCCGGAGCGGGGCACGAACCTGTGTCCCCTGCATCGGCAGGCGGACTCTCAACCACTGCACCACCAGGGAAGCCCCATAGTTTTATATTTTTAATTAAATCAATTTATAATATAGAATTTTAAAATTTGGTGTTTTCGTTTCTTCAATAATCTGAAAAAAAGAAACATAAGCATATTCTGGTATACTAGCATGCAGTTTGTGTTCCAATTAAGTTTATATTTAGAATCTCATTGGTGTCAAAGTGATTCCCTAAACTGGCAGAGTTTAATTTCTAATTTTCTAAACCAGAAGTCTCAGGTTTAAGAAATTCTGCCCTACAGAAGTTTGGGGATATACCTGGAATAATGTTGATAAATGATGAATCAGAATCAGCTGATTACACAAAACAAGTCATTTTGGGGCTGAAAAATAAGGAAAATCTGAAAAAATATATTTTGCCTTTTCGTTCATAGCTTTAATTATATAAATAGTGAATTCAAATCAGATTATAGATAAAAGTAATTGAAATAAAAAGTATACACTTCTTGGGCTTCCCTGGTGGTGCAGTGGTTGAGAGTCCACCTGCCGATGCAGGGGACACGGGTTTGTGCCCCGGTCCGGGAAGATCCCACATGCCGCAGAGCGGCTGGGCCCGTGAGCCATGGCCACTGAGCCTGCGCGTCCGGAGCCTGTGTTCCGCAATGGGAGAGGCCACAACAGTGAGAGTCCCGCATACCGCAAAAAAATAAAAATAAAAAAGTATACACTTCTTGCTATAGGTAGTATTTTGAAGAAAGATTTTCTAAACAAATTACAAGCTTAAAGAAGAACTTGATTTTGGTTCCTGGATTTATCAGTATTTTACTATATTTATAAGCAAGTCCTTTTATTATCCAATAAACATTTTACTCTTAACTCTAATTTCCTCAGAATATAAGAGAGGAAGGAGAGGAGAGAGGAATGGTTTAAATTAACTCTAGGGTCCTTTGCAGGTTAAAAAATTTAAACAAACTATAGCCTTTGCTTTTTTTTTTTTAAATAGCCTGTGATGTTTGGCAGAAAAAGTACTTTGAAACAAAGAAAGTTACAGCATCATTGGAGGAGATTTTAACAAAACTTCGAGAAGATTTGGAACTTTACTATAAAAAATTGCTCATTCAGCTTGAAGCCAGGGTGATCAAGATGAGACCAAAGAATCTGGCAACCATCACAGACTCTAAGGTACTACTAAATATGTTCACATTCTGTTAGAGAAGTTCTATTTAAAATACATGCTTTGTAATTGTTAGTATGATCATATCTAGGATGTTTTGGGCTACAGGTAACAAAACCTTGGCTTAACCTGGCTTAAACAATAAGTAAATTCATGATCTCGTGTAATGCGTGCTGAGGAGATAAAATCAGCCACTTAATGATGTCTTTAAGGGCCTAGGTACTTCTGATATTTCCTCCCTATTATTTTTGGTGTTGGCTTCATTCTAAGACTGCTTTTCCTCAGGGTAGCAACAGAGTTACCAATGGCAAGTAGGGATATATGCCTCCAAAACAAGAGACAACCTCTTCTAGACACATGGACTATATAAAACTTTCCCTTTGGCCTGATTGGGGATCAACCAAGCCTACCCTGGATTGATCATAGTTACCAGCGAATGCTAGGATCTACCTCTGTACCAGGGGAAAGGGTCAAGATTCTATGGGTAAGAGTGAAATACCTAATGAAGTATGGCAAGGGAGTAATAGTGAGTAATACATTTCTTTTCTTTCAGTTGGGGGTGGGAAGCACAGTTTGATAACCACAGAATCTATAGGTAGTGATATTCTAAATAAATTATAAATTATATTAAATTTTGATCAATTCATTTTCTTGAGATAGTCTTCAATCTTGACAGATGAGAGACATGAAGTTTATTTTTTAGTTGAGTAATTCTACCATATAATTAAACAACAAATTCCAGAGGCCATTTATCAGTTTAATTTTTGTTTGTTGATACCACTTATCCAAAAAAGATTTTATAATATGTTAATTATGACTGAGTATAGATTTAACTTTAGAGATGATGAAATATTAAGTTTACTTTTTTCCCAGTTTTATTGAGATATAATTGACATATAACATTGTAATTAGTTTAAAGTAGAAACATAATGTTAAGACATATGTTTATGTTGTAAACTGGACACCACAGTAAGTTTAGTTAACATCCATCACCTCACATAGTTATTTTTGTGTGTGATCAGAACTTTTAAGATCTACTCTTTTAGCAACTTTCAGATATACAGTACAGCATTGTTAACTATAATTGCCATGCTGTATATTACATCCCTAGAACTTACTTATCTTGTATCTACAAGTTTATACATTTGACCACCGTCACCCATTTCCCCTAATCCCCACCTCCTGCTTCTGCCAGAGCCACCAACCTCTTCTGTTTCTATGAGTAAAAGTTTACTATTTTAGATCTATTTAATATAAAATCCAAATAAGTTCAAGTAAAAGTTTCTTCTTATTAGCTGATACTTTTTTTAAGCATTATTGAAACTTTTTATCTTACTGTTTTCTCAAGTTCAATATATGATAATGTTTTTTTTCACAAAAGCAGCTTAAATAATTTCTTTGTTGACTATTACAGCTCATAAACTTCTCTGAAGAAAAGTAACCAAAAGTCTTCTAGATTAGGTTTTCTCACATTAAACAGATTTTCTTATAAAATACAGTATTTCATTATTAAATATTTTTAAGTAATTCTAATATGATTCCACTGATAAACCATTATGCCAATTTCTAAAGCCTTGCTAAGTATCTTAATCTAATGTATTCCTCTTATAGTAATAGTTGTTGGTTTTCATGGTGCTAATTTAATGGTAACTTTTACAAATACATATTTATTTTTATAATACATGAAAATGCTAGTAAAACAGACAGGAAAGTGGTCCCTAAAACATAAGAAATCAACAGTTCAATAGTAATTTACTCCAAAGCAAAAAGTTTATTTTATGGAATGGGTTATTTTCATGATTTCCTTTTTTGATATTTGATAACACTTTGCAGTTTGTATTGGCAGGCAATTAAAATTAAAAATGAATAGATGTTATACTAAACAAAGATGTCTTTATATGTCTCATACAGAATTACTTTATCATTCAGATCACTGAAGTACAGCATGCTATTGACCAACTTAGAAAATTGGATACTGACAAAATGAAACGAATAACAGAAATTAAGGTATTTTGCATTTCCCCTAATTAGATTATAACATTTATCTTGAAATAAAATATTTTGGTGTTTTAACTTTGGCTGTCAGTAGCATAAGGGTAGTAAGGACTGACTGTCTTAAAATTGTTACCTTAACAAAAACAAGAACATGAATGGAAGATTGGTTCAAGATGGTGGAGTAGAAGGACGTACTCTCACTCCCCTTTGCAAGAGCATGAGAATCACAACTAACTGCTGAACAGTCATTGACAGGAAGACACTGTAACTCACCAAAAAAGATACCCCACATCCTGAGACAAAGGAGAAGCCACGATGAGAAGGTAGGAGGGGCGCAATCACAATAAGATCAAATCCCATAACTGCTGGGTGCATGACTCACAAACTGGAGAACACTTATACCACAGAAGTCCACCCACTGGAGTGAAGGTTCTGAGCCCCAGGTCAGGCTTCCCAACCTGGGGTACCGGCAACAGGAGGAGGAATTCCTAGAGAAACAGACTTTGAAGGCTAGAGGGATTTCATTTCAGGATTTCAACAGGACTGCGGGAAACAGAAACTGCACTCTTGGAGGGCACACACAAAGAGGTGTGCACGTCGGGACCCAGGGGAAGGAGCGGTGACCCCATAGGAGACTGAACCAGACCTATCTGCTAGTGTTGGAGGGTCTCCTAGAGGTGAGGGGTGGCTGTGTCTCACCATGAGGACAAGGACACTGGAAGCAGAAGTTCTGGGAAGTACTCCTTGGCGTGAGCCCTTCCAGAGACCACCATTAACCCTGCCACACAGCCTGGGTAAGCTCCAGTGTTGGGTCTCCTCAGGCCATACAACCAACAGGGAAGGAACCCAGCCCCACCCATCAACAGACAAGTAGATTAAAGTTTTACTGAGCTCTGCCCACCAGAGCAACAGCCAGCTCTACCCAGCACCAGTCCCTCCCATCAGGAAACTTGCACAAGCCTCTTAGATAAACGTATCCACCAGAGGGCAGACAGCAGAAGCAAGAAGAACTACAGTCCTGCAGCCTGTGGAACAAAAACCACATTCGCAGAAAGATAGACAAGATGAAAAGGCAGAGAGCTATGTACCAGATGAAGGAACAAGATAAAACCCCAGAAAAACAACTAAATGAAGTGGAGATAGGCAACCTTCCAGAAAAAGAATTCAGAATAATGATAGTGAAGATGATCCAGGACCTCAGAAAAAGAATGGAGGCAAAGATCAAGAGGATGCAAGAAATGTTTAACAAAGACCTAGAAGAATTAAAGAACAAACAAACAGAGATGAACAATACAATAACTGAAATAAAAAATACACTAGAAGGAATCAATAGCAGAATAACTGAGGCAGAAGAACGGATAAGTGACCTGGAAGATAGAATGGTGGAATTCACTGTCATAAAACAGAATAAAGAAAAAAGAATGAAAAGAAATGAAGACAGCCTAAGAGACCTCTGGGACAACATTAAATGTATTAACATTCGCATTACAGGGGTCCCGGAAGGAGAAGAGAGACAGCTAATATGTATGCACCCAACATAGAAGCACATCAATACATAAGGCAACTGCTAACACCTATAAAAGAGGAAATCGACAGTAACACAATAATAGTGGGGAATTTTAACACCTGACTTACACCAACAGACAGATCATCCAAACAGAAAATTAATAAGGAAACACAAGCTTTAAATGACACAATAGACCTGATAGATTTAATTGATATTTATAGGACATTCCAACCAAAAATAGCAGATTATACTTTCTCCTCAAGTGCACACGGAACATTCTCCAGGATAGATCATATATTGAGTCATAAATCAAGCCTCAGTAAATTTGAGAAAATTGAAATGATATCAAGCATTTTTTTATGACCACAACGCTATGAGATTAGAAATCAATTACAGGGAAAAAATTGTAAAAAACACAAACACATGGAGGCTAAACAATACATTATTAAATAACCAAGACATCACTGAAGAAAACAAAGAGGAAATCAAAAAATATCTGGAGACAAATGATAATGAACACACGATGATCCAAAACCTATGGGATGAAGCAAAAGCAGTTCTAAGAGGGAAGTTTATAGCTATACAAGTCTACCTCAGGAAACAAGAAAAATCTCAAATAATCAATCTAACCTTACACCTAAGGGAACTTAGAGAAAAAAGAACAAACAAAACCCAAAGTTAGTACAAGGAAAGAAATCATAAAGATCAGAGCAGAAATAAATGAAATAGAAACAAAGAAAACAATGGAAAAGACCAATAAAACTAAAAGCTGGTTGTTTGAGAGGACAAAGACAATTGATAAACCATTAGCCAGACTCATCAAGGAAAAGAGGGAGAGGACTCAATTCAATAAAACTAGAAATGAAAAAGGAGAAGTTACAACAGACACCGCAGAAATACAAAGCATCCTAAGAGACTACTACAAGCAACTCTTTGCCAATAAAATGGACAACCTGGAAGAAATGGACAAATTCCTAGAAAGGTATAACCTTTCAAGACTGAGCCAGGAAGAAATAGAAAATATGAACAGACCAATCACAAGTAATGAACTTGAAACTGTGATTAAAAATCTTCCAACAAACGAAAGTCCAGGACCAGATGGCTTCACAGGTGAATTCTATCAAACATTTGGAGAATAGGCAACACCCATGCTTCTCAAACTCTTCCAAAAAGTTGCAGAGGAAGGAACACTCCCAAACTCATTCTATGAGGTCACCTTCACCCTGATACCAACACCAGACAAAGTTACTACAAAAAAAGAAAATTAGAGACCAATATCACTGATGAATATAGATGCAAAAATCCTCAACAAAATACTAGCATACAGAATCCAACAGCACATTAAAAGGATCATACACCATGATCAAGTAGGATTTATCCTAGGGACGCAAGGATTCTTCAGTATACGCAAATTAATCAATGTGATACACCATATAAACAAAGTGAAGAAGGAAAAACATATGATCCTCTCAATAGATGCAGAAAAAGCTTTTGACAAAATTCAGCACCCATTTTTGATAAAAAAAACACTCCAGAAAGTGGGCACAGAGGGAACCTTCCTCAACATAATAAAGGCCATATATGACAAACACACAGCAAACATCATCCTCAATGGTGAAAAACTGAGTGCATTTCCTCTAAGATCAGGAACAAGACAAGGATGTCCAGTCTGGCCACTATTATTCAACATAGTTTTGGAAGTCCTACCACGGCAATCAGAGAAGAAAAAGGAATACAGACTGGAAGAGAAGAAGTAAAACTATCACTGTTTGCAGATGACATGATACTATACATAGAGAATCCTAAAGATGCCACCAGAAAACTACTAGAGCTAATCAATGAATTTGGTAAATCTGCAGCATACAAAATTAATGCACAGAAATTTCTTGCATTCCTCTACACTAATGACGAAAAATCTGAAAGAGAAATTAAGGAAACACTCCCATTTACTATTGCAACGAAAAGAATAAAATACCTAGGAATAAACCTACCCAGGGAGACAAAAGACCTTTATGCAGAAAACTATAAGACAGTAATGAAAGAAATTAAAACTGATACAAACAGATGGAGAGATATACCATGTTCTTGGATTGGAAGAATCAATATTGTGAAAATGACTATACTACCCAAAGCAATCTACAGATTCAGTGCAATCCCTATCAAATCACCAATGGCATTTTTTACAGAACTAGAACAAAAAAAATCATAAAATTTGTATGGAGACACAAAAGACCCCAAATAGCCAAAGCATTTTTGAGGGATAAAAAACAGAGCTGGAGGAATCAGACTCCCTGACTTCAGACTACACTACGAAGCTACAGTAATCAAGACAATATGGTACTGGCACAAAAACAGAAATATAGATCAATGGAATAGGATAGAAAGCCCAGAGGGAAACCTACGCACCTGTGGTCACCTTATTTTTGACAAAGGAGGCAAGAATATACAATAGAGAAAAGACAGCCTCTTCAATAAGTGGTGCTGGGAAAACTGGACAGCTACATGTAAAAGAATGAAATTAGAACACTCCCCAACAGCATATACAAAAATAAACTCAAAATGGATTAAAGATCTTGATGTAAGGCCAGACACTATAAAACTCTTAGAGGAAAAGATAAGTAGAACACTCTATGACATAAATCACAGCAAGATCCTGTTTGACCCACCTCCTAGGGAAATGGAAATAAAAACAAAAATAAACAAATGGGACCTAATGAAACTTCAAAGCTTTTGCTCAGCAAAGGAAACCATAAACAAGACGAAAAGACAACCCTCAGAATGGGAGAAAATATTTGGAAATGAAGCAACTGACAAAGGATTAATCTCCAAAATTTACAAGCAGCTCAATATCGAAAAAACAAAGAACCCAATCCAAAAAACGGCAGAAGACCTAAATAGACATTTCTCCAAAGAAGACATACAGATGGCCAAGAAGCACGTGAAAAGCAGCTCAACATCACTAATTATTAGAGAAATGCAAATCAAAACTACAATGAGGTATCACCTCACACCAGTTAGAATGAGTATCATCAGAAAATCTACAAACAGCAAATGCTGCAGAGGGTGTGGAGAAAAGGGAACCCTCTTGCACTGTTGGTGGGAATGTAAATTGATACAGCCACTATGGAGAACAGTATGGAGGTTCCTTAAAAAACTAAAAATAGAATTACCATATGACCCAGCAATCCCACTACTGGACATATACCCAGAGAAAACCATAATTCAAAAAGACACATGCACCCCAATGTTCATTGCAGCCCTATTTACAATAGCCAGGACATGGAAGCAACCTAAATGCCCATCGACAGACGAATGGATAAAGAAGATGTGGTACATGTATACAATTGAATATTACTCAGCCATGAAAAGGAATAAAATTGGGTCATTTGTAGAGACGTTGGTGGATCTAGAGACTGTCTTACAGAGTGAAGTAAGTCAGAAAGAGAAAAACAGATATCGTATATGAACGCATATATGTGCAACCTAGAAAAATGGTACAGATGAACTGGTTTGCAGGGCAGAAATTGAGACACAGATGTAGAGAACAAACATATGGACATCAAGGGGGAAGTGGTGGTGAGGGTTGGTGGGATGAATTGGGAGATTGAGATTGTCATATATACACTAATATGTATAAAATGGATAACTAATAAGAACCTGCTCTATAAAAAATTTTTTTAATAAAATTCAAAATAAATAAAAATTTAAAAATAGAAAGCATGAATAAAAAAAATACAATAATAATGAAATTCTGTGAAAAGCTTCCTAACAAGGCCAAAGTAAAATTGAATAAAATTTCACTAAGAAATAAAGTAAAAGAACCTTGTGAATCAGTATAGAGTCTCCGTAAAATATTTTGAAAGAAGTAATATTCCTACATTAGAGTTGTTCATAAATAAGTCTGACAAACCATATATATATATATATATATATATAATGTTATATGAGTGCTCTCGATTCACCTCTTTATCAGAAGTAGCTTTATGACCCAGAATAATGACCCCTATGTAGAATTAGCACTGTCCAATACAACTCTCTGTGATGGTGGAAATGTTTCATACCTGCACTGTCTGATAAGGTAGCCACTAGCCACATAAGGATGTAGATTGTTGTGTGCCTGAGGAATTTAATTTTAGATTTAATTTTAGTTAATTTCAATTTAAATAGTTACATGTGGCAAGTTGATACTCTACTGGACAGCGCACTTCTAGATATTTTCACTAGCCTCATACTCAAGGCTAAATCCTGGCTCAGCGCTGAGAAGCTTAAACTACAGAACAGGAAAAAGGCAAAGGACAATTTTAAACCAAAAAGAGGAGTTATTTAACATTCTTATACAGTCTGCACTCAAAAAAAAAGTTCATTCAGTGAATGAAAACTCCTGTGCATTCAAAAAAAAGGAGAGAAATCAAATGTGGAAACTTGTCCCCTTAAGGATAGTTGGATGGGTAGAAGGGAGTAATAAAAATACCTCCAATGCTCTTCTCTTCTGGAAAGCATACAAATTAGTTCTTACCATTTTTGTATATTTTAATTTTATAAATATTACATATAAATGTTTTGAACCCAAATTAGAATTATTAGTGAAAAAACAGGAAACACAAATGGAAAAAAAGAGGTCCAAGTTTTCAGCTTATGCACTGGGGGAAAAAAATCCTACATTTAACCATAGTGCCTAATTGTCACATAGTAAACATTATAAGAATTTTTTATTGATTTCTGAATGATTTACCCCAAACTACCCATAAGATACAGAACTAAGGGGCAGAAAACCTAGCTTGACTGTTACAACCATGTTCAAGATAATATAGCACAATCAGTGCTTCTCAAAGTTCAATGTAATGTCACCTGGGGATCCTGTTAAAATTAGCAGGATCTGACTCAGTAGGTCTAAGGGGAGGCCTGAAAGTCTTCAGTACTAACAAACTCCCAGGTGATGCTTATGCTGCTGGTCCACAGACAATACTTGGAATAGCAAGAGCTCTGGTACCAAATGGTTTAAGTTTGAATCCTGGCTGTGCCACTTACTAGTTTTATGCCTTGAGCAAGTTACTTAACTTCTAGGCATCTCAGTTTCCTCAACTGCAAAATGGGGAGAAATAACAGTATCTGCTTCAATTAAAAATTTGAAAGTATCATAGTACACTTAGAAGAGCACTTGCCACACTTATATTTCTTAAGTACTTATTCAGTTTCTAAGGGATGAGAATTAAGGTTTTTTGGAAATTTTTTTAGGATGCAGAGGTTTTTTGTTTTTATTTTTACTACTTTCTTTGCACAATGAGAACAGATTTTGAAATAAGCAAAAGATAAAATTCTTTCTCACTCTAGTTTTTTAGAACCGTTTAATTTTATCATGCCTATATACTAATAAATGAAATTATTTGGTAGCATATCTAGCATGCGTATTCAAAGGGACTTATGAACTACACATTTACCATAGTAATCCAGTGCAAGTGAAGGCATTGAAGGCAAATGAGAGAAGACATGAAAGCCATTATAAAAACCCGTATTTATATGATGATTATATAATTTTAGAAAGGTAAGATGAAAGTTCATTTTTGAAAGTCAATTGTTCTTTTATAGATGAGAAAACAAACAGTTTCAGATTTACGCACATTGAAAGCTGAACTGGCACAGAAGAAATTTATTACATCTTTTCAGTCTCAATAAGGTATGTTAACTTAAAATTTTTATTTGTTAAAAAACTTGAACAGATTTGTTTAACCATTGTTCTCCTTGTTTTCATATAAATTATAAGTTTTACATCTTTTCCTTTTCCATGTGTTTATTATACAGTGTTTCAGGAAATATTAGACGTAAAAAAGCAAAATGGTGTCTATTTGACTATTTTTGAAGGTTTCAGATGTGTAACATATTATTTTACAGTACTATATTTCATTATTTTCATTTTTTAATAGTCTTTAAATGTAATACCTAGAATGATTGTAATATGAAAAATCATATATTTTAATAAATATGAATCTAACTTGCATCTACAGCTATGTAGAGATTAAGTACTAAGAATTTAAATTTTTAAAATTTATTTTAAAAATACAAAGACAGCAGTAATTCAGCAAGTACTATGGAAAATGGTTGGTTTTACTTTGCTGTAAATAATTGTGCAAGTAGGAAATGAAATATTCTCCTAACAGATGACTGAATTGTCATTTATTCCAATTTGGAGAGGGAAAAATGTACAGGGAAGGCAGGATTTATGTAAATCCAGAGTTTAAGGATGCAGATTTCTAAGCTAAGTATTTATAGGAACTAATATAAGTTCTACACAATATTCTTCTTAATTGCCTTGAGAAAGGAAACTGAGACCTCTGTACATTTCTTTGCACAAAATGTCTCTTTTAGAAAGAATAAAACAGTTGAGAAACCAATGTCTTTAGATAATTAAAAGTAAAATGCAGATATAGAAAATGAAAAAATTTAACCATGGAAACAAAACTAACCAAGAAATATATTATAGATGTCCATAAATGAAGGAATATTAATAATTGGAAGGGTAAATGCTAATGAATAGAATCGGGTTCAACACCAAGTTTTTCATAAACATTTAAGATATAACCTCAAAAAAATAATTTAGTTGGAAAATATTAGGTGGCTCTAGCCTACTAATTCAAAATATTACTACTAAGTTATCTTCTTGTATTTTCTAAGTATTTTGATCCTTTATATTCATTATCCGCCCCCTCCCCCCCGCCGGAGGCATAAGTGAGTTTAATTCAGGTGACTCAGAGAACATGAGTGCTATATGGAATCAGGAAGGAGAAAAATGATTTGCATCAAATGAACCTAAAGACACAAAATTGCAGGTTTTAAATTTAGATTAATAAAAAATATAGAGCAAACTGATTCCCAAAAACTAAATTTTTAAAAATGTATTTCTAAGCAAAACATTTCTACTTCAAATTATACATATTTTAGAAATTAGCATTGATTGGTAAGCATATATTTTAATATGGAGGAAATTTTAGCATAATAAAATTGTGAAAGCAGTTGTTCCCAACTATAATATTAAACATCATACAGAGGAATATTTGATATGGTAGGTTGACTTGTTTCTTACCTTTATGTTGTTGTACACTGAAGATATAAATAGGTATGTATTTTTCAAATTCAAACAATCAAAGCAATTCTTTATCTGTTTTTGAGTACACTAATAACTAAAATATTATTCTGAAGCAATTCTGTAGCAATCTGAAAAAAGGTATATATTTTTTAATCTCTTCAAGAAACTAGATCTGTTTAAACAGATCATTTTTCTAAACCTTAATAGTTTAACAAAAGATGTTCATCTCTGTCACAGCTTTGGTTTTAAAGCTTTCCACATTTCTTCAGTTTGCTGTTTGTCTATAGCATCTCCAGAGTAGTCAAGACAGTTTGCATGCCACATGCCAATGACAAGTAAGCCACGGTTTTGTACATATGCTGCCTTTAGAGAAATGCCCTGAGGGTCATCATACCACACTTGATGAAAATGGCCAGCCTGATCCTATACAAATAAATTAAAATGTAACTTTAAAGTATTCAGTGCAATAAGAGGGAAAGGTGTTTCTTAAATCCAATGATTCAAGAAGGGTTCAATGAAATAATAAAAATTTTAGGGCATACATAATACTTTCCATGGTTCTATATGTAATACTTTCTAGATATCATTGCTTATGGCACTTTTACAACAATAGAGATTACACAAATGAGCCTCCCAGTATATCCTATTTAAAGTCCTTCTCATGCCCTAAGATTCTTTCCTTGCTCTGATCTGATGATTATCAACCAAGATGTACTGTACACATTTGAATCACTTGTGAGGGCTTTTAAAAGCAGATTCTTGGGACCCACGCCACATGAAACCTATTGAATCAAAATCTTCCAGGGCTAGTGCTATAACATATATTTATTTGTTTCTTTATGTTATGTTTTAATGTTCCATTAGGTGATTCTGATATGTAGCCAAGGTTAAGGAGAATCACTGCTTTTGTCCTCTAAAACCAGCTTATATACTTTTTTGGATTTCCTTACAGTTCCTGGAAATGTGCCTAGTTAGGAGCTCAACAGGTGATTTTGTTTATGATGAATGGCAGTGGACAAAGAAAACATCTCCTTTTCTAGGTCTTACAGAATTGAGTCTAAGAGCCTGTTGGGTCTGGACCCCATGGGTGACTTAGGCACCCACCTAAGAACCACAAACTAGAAACTAGTCTTATGCTCACCTTCCACCCTGTAAAGTCCTTCTCCCCAGCATCACTTGCCTCTATCTAGTGCTAAACATAGTCTCTTTTAGAAGGTATGTAAGCTATGGATAAAGGATAAAAGAAAGAGGAAAGGAGCAGAATTAGGCAAAAGGGTAAAGGAAGAGAAAAAGATAGGAAGTAATAATAGAATGATCTGTGATTTAAAATAATTTACTGATTTTTATATACGTCTGGGGAACTCTTTAAAGACAGTTCTCAATGAATACCAGTAATATTTCTATTTATGGTAGCACCACGAGAATTAGAATCATCTCCTAATATGACTGCTTTAAAGGACAATAGTCACTTGGTAAATGAATAAGCTATGGCATATTTAAGTATAGTAGATTCATTACATACAAGCATATCTCATACTATATCTTATATTCCATTCTTTAAAATCTTTAGAGCTAGAAAAAGCTATACATGCTCTAGTTCCAATTGTGATTCAATATTAAAAGGCAACTTGCAAAACCTGTACCTAAATATAGAAAGATTTATTTTTGTAGAGTCAGGGGCAAACCCAAAGACATGCACCTTTGAATTTTGCCATCATTCTAGCTAGTACTTTGAGCCTTTTTGATATGTTAAGAAATTTCAAATGCCTCAAATAGTGAAGGATCAAAGGATAAAAAACTGAGTATATGTAAGTTTGACAGATGTCTGGTTAAGGAATGTATGCCTCCAAGAATATTGAGTGCAAGATGAAGCCGCTATTGCTGAGACAGCATAAGAAAGCAGAATGATTCTCTTCAGTGAAAACAAAAACTTGATTTGGGTTGCTGTGGATTTTTACAATGAATGAAGAAGAACAAATTGGTTATAAATAGATGGTTGTCTGAAGTGCCATTAAATGAATGGTTTTCAAGGCTCATCAGAATGTTTCCTGCATTCTAAAATCTTAAAGAATGTGTCTTCTTATGCATTAAAGAAAAAATAAGTCAGGAATTACAAAAAACAGTATATCATAGGGTATTTATTCTAAATTACATATTTCCAAACTATGTATAATTGGTTAAACAAACCCTTTACCAAACTGATATCCATGAAACACTGTTCCCCTGCATGTTTCTAAGAGTGCTAGGAAACAGGGTTCTATGTTAAACAATTAAATGGCTTTATGTACTGTAGTACATCTTAAATCCTTGAATATAATGTTATATATTATAAATCTCCAAGAGAGACTTACAGTTTGTAGTGTTTTCCAAATATATTTGGCCATGGCACATGCATGTGTGTTTGTGTGTGTGTTTGTGTTTTTTTATTATATTCTTTTTAAGTTTAATCTTTAAAATGAAAAAAAATTATACAATTTTAAAGGTTACTTTCCATTTACAGTTATTACAAAATACTGGCTATATTCCCTGTGTTGTACAATACATCCTTGAGCCTATCTTATACCCAACAGTTTGTACCTCCCACTCCCCCACCCCTGTCTTGCCCATCACCCCTACTCTTCCCACTGGTAACCACTAGTGTGTGTGGGTGTGTGGTGTCTATGTGTTATTAACAGTTCCCAGAACAGAGTTCTATAAATACTGTTTGGTAAAGACAGGATCACAGTGTACCCTAGTTTAATGTTTATACTTAAGATTCTAAAGTTTAAAAAGCTCTACACTAAAGCTTTCTACATAAATGATATACAGACATGTACATGTATATCAATTATAATTTATTAAATTTGTATATTTGCAGTCATCCTTTTGTAAATGGGTACCAGACCATTAGAAAGAAATATAAATTGTTGCTGGAATTAATGTTCATCATATCATTTTAGGGTTCCTTTTGTAGTAACATAATTCAAGGTAAATTAAAGATGGTTTGTACTTAGATTTTTGAGGTGTGAAAAAGTTTTTATTATGCTAAAGGTAAACTATGGAAAAGATAACTTTTCTTTGTCCCTTTGGTATGGCAATTCCTATTTATCAAACACTACCTGACAGAATTGCTAGTCATTTACTCTGTTTCTTCAAATTTCTGTTTGTAATATTTTTCTGTCTCTAATTTTTAATTTTGTTGAATATCACATAGTTTGAATTGTGGAATAAATTTGAAATGATACCGTTTTCCATTGTGAAGTCCCTGATGATACGTCTCCTGTTCTCAGCCTCATTCCTCCCTATATAAGAGCCTCATCAGAATTTTGGGGCTACTTTGAAATAGAGGTTTTCAGAGCAAGTAACCCATTTTGGCCCAAAGCTCTTTCAAAAGCCACAGACATCATTTATAATTGACAACTCTTAAGGAAATTCTGTTTGTGATACACATGTTTTTATTATATCATCTAAAATGACAAGTGGCCCATGCAGAGCAGTTCCACTATTAGCATAACTTGAATTGCTCACAAGGGAAGTAAAGTTCCTGATTACACAGATTCAAAGACAAGTCTACTCATGTAAACAGCAGTCTGTACGTTGTACCCTATAAGAAAACTGATAGAAAATCTTACTTTCAAATATGTAATTATGAAAATACACAATTATGAAAACTAAAGATTGATAACTTGTGAAAAGTCTTACTTGATAGTGATAATAAGGAGACTGCTGAATTTTATCCCACAGTCTTCCAGAAGTAGAACTATTTACTTGCTTCATGATCATTTGATAGGCCACCTGACAGTATACAGCATCTTTACAAGGGTATTTTGCAGTGGTACAAACATGATTCTAGAAATGCAAAAATGTTCATGTTATAGATTATCAATTAAGCAAATCTTAAGCAATTAAGCAAATCCAAAAATATAATACAATTATTTATTAGACATAAAATATATACTATAAATAGATAACCTGACTATATGGAATAAAAGTTAAATTTCATTACTAAATAGAAATATAATATTCAGAAACTTGTATGGGATTTAATTATTTAAAATAAACTGTCTATATTTTAGTCTCAAACTATATTAAATAAATTCTCAATAAAGTGTATATATTCTATATAGAGAGAAATTTCTAAATTATAAATAAAATGAAGTTTATATAGAGGAAACAAAACAGACTCTAAAAAATATAATAGAAAGAGAAAAAAATTACATAAGAAATGATCTGTTCTTACCGCTGATAGATTTTGGCAGGTATAATCATAACCATACCAGGGAATACCCATTACAAGTTTCTTAGGGTTAGTGCCTATCTTGATGTAGTCATCATATCCTAATCAAATAGGAACAGAAAAAGCATAATTTTTTCTCTTCATATGTCTACTAATGTGTTCATACAAGCTATGCAACCACTCAGAATCCAAGTTTGTAACAACAGGTACATTTATGTAAAATACTAATATAGTGTTTCTCGAATATATTATAAAAGTCATCTCTTAAGAACTATAAATTTGGTATCACTTTCTAAACAATTTCTTTTTGAATAATAGAGAACATTCAAAACAATTTTGATCAAATTGAAGCAAAAAATTCACAAAATTTAATTTTAGGAAAAATGACACATTTTAGTAACAATGACACATTTTAGGAAAGCATGCTAATTGTGTCTATTAACTGCTAAGGCATGGATTTGATATTCTAGATTCTAAAGCTTTAAAAAATGTTCTATAAGTCTTAAACTTTCTGGCAGGTGTGGTCTAACAATTACTTACAGAACACACAAGTGTTCCACATTTTATCAATATCCTATAAGCATGGATTACAGCTTGGGATAAGGAATGACCCCATCTTACTCTGTAGCAGATAATCTGTAGTTATAGGAAACAAAGAGAAAAATGAACAAATTCCTGGTACTATCAATCCCTTTCTTGCCCATGCTGCAAATTATGTTTTCCCACCAAGATGTGTTCCAAGATTAGCTAGAATGTTGAGTAAATTTGCTGTTTTTCAGAGGCTTTAAAGTTATTGTGTACTGTTAAATATCCAAGAGAGGGGTGGAGTATGCATCATTTCCCAAACATATTTGATAATGAACCTTTTATTGATATACATAATTATCATCTCTTTCATAAACACAGTTGGCAAACATTGGGTTAAATAATTATTTTGTATTATAACACAAATTATTTTTCAAATTTTAAATAGTATATGCTTATGATCAGACTATTCTATCCAGACAATTAGGACATGATAAAATGAGGCCAGGTTCTATGATTTTACCTCTATATGAAAAAGAAAATAATTTTTATTTATTACTCAACACTTAAATCTATGCTAACTATCCCAGAAAATCTCACTTAAGTCCAAAGGATAGCAAGCAATCTTTAATTCAATTGGTTGATGGGATATAAACCAATCCAAACTTTGGAAAGAATAATGCAAAGGCCACATCATATGAATGACAGATCAGAAGTACTCTTTTTTTTTTTCTTGCGGTACGCGGGCCTCTCACTGTTGTGGCCTCTCCCGTTGCAGAGCACAGGCTCCGGACGCGCAGGCTCAGCGGCCATGGCCCACGGGCCCAGCTGCTCCGCGGTATGTGGGATCTTCCCGGACCGGGGCATGAACCCGTGTGCCCTGCATCGGCAGGTGGGCTCTCAACCACTGCGCCACCAGGGAAGCCCCAGAAGTACTCTTAATTCTAATAGGAATATAATTTTTAATGTAGCATGGGTACTAATAGTAAATGCCAAAAAAGATAAAGCCAGCCCTATAAATCATGTATAATAGGTACTCATATTATAGCTACCTTTGCTATTAAATTATTTAACATTGGTTATTTCAACAAAAATATTCTATCAAATTCTAAGTAAGCAAATATCTTCTTCATGTAACTTTCTGACAAGAGTGTTGACTTGAAGTTAGAACACCTGCTTTAGTTCCAACCATATAATACTTAATAGCTGTGCAATCATGAGAACTTATCACCCTTCATCTTATCTATAATAGAGGGTTAATATAATACACCTACCTCCCAAGACTTTTTAGAGGTAATTGAAAACTTCAGAACTTTTAAAACTTTTTGTAAACTTTAAAGCTCTCAAATTAAGAGGTTTTTATATGTTTCAAGAAAGCGTTACAAATGGAAAATGTATACAAATGACTTAGAAATACTAAACTATATCTTAATGTTTGACGTTATAGAATTAATATCGCTGATAAATGATTGTTTTGTGAGTTCTTACCAGTTAATGTCTTAGTATAGGGAGAATTGGCTCCTGCAATACATTGTGACCAGACCAGACTTCGTTCACCATAAGACATCACAAAGAGAAAGTCACAAGCATCTGCAATTCCAGTATAATTATAGCACCTCCTACCTAAGCAGTTTGGAGACCAAGATACATCCAAGGTTACCTGTGGGAAAACCATTTTATGTAACATGATCAAATATGCATATTATGGCAGATGTTTTGTTGATTATGTATTCTCTTGCCTCATATTACTCCCCCCCTCAAAAAGAACCACTTATGTGTCTGACTTAAGGTTTGACATGTATGGAACTAGAACAATTCTAAGAAATATATTTTTTGCCTACATGGACTGACCCAGACATATATTTTGGACAATGTTTTGGACATATATTTAGATAATGGACATATATTTGGACACAGGCATATTTGGACATATACAATGACCAGGAGCAGGCACTGTGTAGAAGAGGAGTTTAAAGTCACATGCCTCCAGAGGACAGACTAGCAACTCGACTGACTGAAGGAAACTGGTGTAATCACAGTAGGGTGTGGTAGGGCCCATAAGCAACTAGAGAGTAAAAGCACACTAAAAGAATTCGAATACGAAAGTTCTTAAAAATATCATGCAAGCTAAATTGGTCATCTCTTGGCACAAGCTTACTGGACTGTTTTGGCAGCTTGAGCCCTTGATTTACAATTACTTTACATGGTAAGTTTATTCCAACATTATAGTTAAAGAGTAGTGGTGTTTTATGGCTACAAGTATAAATTAATCAACTCAAAATGTTGAACAAATCACTTAAATGTTCTTACTTTATGGAAATATTCAAATAAAACTTGAGTGTTAAATTATCTTTCATTTTTGAATAGTGAGCCAGTCCTCAATAAGGATGAATCTCTTTAAAAGATTTATTGCTGGGATTCCCTGGTGGCGCAGTGGTTAAGAGTCCGCCTGCCGATGCAGGGGACATGGGTTCGTGCCCCGGTCTGGGAAGATCCCACGTGCCGCAGAGCGGCTGGGCCCGTGAGCCATGGCCGCTGGGCCTGCGCATCCGAAGCCTATGCTTCTCAACAGGAGAGGCCGCAACAGTGAGAGGCCCACGTACCACAAAAAAAAAAAAAAAAAAAAGATTTATTGCCTTAACTGAATATTAATTAGCTTTATTTTATTAATATAGGTCTGCAAACATTCTAAAGCTTCATTAAAAGTTTTCTTCTTAATTAGGCTCTCAATAAATGTATTGATTAATATTACAAAAAATTGAGGTATTTTAGTTAAATTTTTACACTTTGGCTAATTTATTCTACTATAACTCTTTTTAGGACTTTCTCAAAATTCTCTCTGTAATTCTTTCATTATTAACACTAAAGGAAGCTCTGCTTTGTAAGTCTAGGCTTTCCCCAAAGCTCTCCAGCAAAATAGGTTATAAAGTGAAATTTTTACATATTGGACTTCATTTTATCACTGTCCCCTCTTACAAAATGGAAGTATAATAAGGTAATAGAGAAAGTGATTACCTCTAAGCAGGTAAATTTCAAATCCGTTTTGTAAGTCCTTACCTCTCTCCTGAGCAGTGAGAATATTTTCACCTGGGTTTCCTCCTGAGCAGTAAGAATATTTTCACCTGGGTTTCCTGTCATGGTTAATCTCATATTTTTGAGAAGGCAACATTATTAGAAAAGAAATTAGAAAAGAAATCAAAAGACTTTGGTTCTTATCTTGGCTCTCTTATAACTAGGTTATTTCATTTTAAATATCTGATCTGTTTTCCCACATGTAACAATGAAGGTGTAGAAAGAATTCTTCAAGAGCACTTCTAGCTTTTTAATTCTGTGATCACAAATTCTATAATCCTAAATTATCATCTTTTCCCAAAAACTCATTTCTCCTTCCTGGGGCTCTATATTAGTCATTTTTTTTCTGGTCACCAGTTTAAGAACCTTTGGGCCATTTTGTGACTCTTCTTCCCTCACACCCCATAACTAATCTCACATTTTCCTTTGGGTGGCCTCTCACAGTTTTTCTGCCCATTCCTTTCCATTAATTAATTAATTGAATGAATACTGAACACTTGCTGAGTGTTAGGGTTATGCCATCATCCCAGTTCAAACCATAAGTTCCAAGTTATTGTATTACTGGGTTAGTCCTTACAGGTCTCTCTTTCTCCTCTAGACTTTTTTACGTACTACCATAAATAATCTTCCCCAGATACTTTCTATACACATTACCCATTACATACAGAATAAAATGCATACTCTTCAGTGTCACATCCTGGATCTTCCACAATCTGGTTCATCTTGGCAACTCTACTTCCCACTAACTTAACTAACATAAACTTGACATAGTAGCCCAAATTGTTCTACTTGCCCCTCAAACATGGAAATAGACATTCCTACTGCAAAATCTTTGCTCAGTCTCTTCCCCCTTGCTCTTTCACTATAGCTTAATCAGGACTAGCAAATAAGTTCCCATACATTAATTCTACCCTATTAACAATAGCAATCTAGAGAATGAGGGAAAAGTTTCTGAGACCAAAATGTGTGAGGAGAGGAGTATGGTGGCTTGCATACCAGGTATTTGCTATTCTTGATCTAAATTGTACTCATCTGAAAAGCTGAATTCCACAGTGACAAACCTTCCCTACTTGTATAAAGCCACAGAGATGTTGATCGTTACATCATTTATTATTTTTCCAGTGACTCTCAAATTCATGTTGACCAACTACACCAGAATCACCTATCACACTTGGTAAAAATACAGTTCCTAGAATCTATGCCAGAATCAACTTCTGGGCATATTTTTAACAAGCACTCCCAGGTGATTCTGAGATAGATTTAGAGTCATTAGTTTATACTATATATATCCTACTTAACTAGACTTAAAATTTTGAAAGGCAGGTATCATTCATATGTTCAATAAGTAATTTTTAAACATTGTGTTAGACATCAAGGAACTGGTCCCTGCCTTCAAAAAACTCACTGTCTAGCCTAGCAGTTTTTTCTCAGCTTTACTAAGGTATAATAGACAAGTAAAATTGTAATATATTTTAAGTGTACAATATGATGATATGCATATATATGCAAAAGTATTCCCATCAAGTTAATTAACATAGCCATCACCTTATTTATTTTGGTGATAACACTAAAATTCTACTCTCAGCAAATTTCAAATTATACAATACAGTACAATCAACTATAGTCATCATGTTATGCACTAAATCCTGAGACCTTATTCATCTTACAACAAAGTTTATACCTTTTACCAGCCTAACTGTGTCTAACTACAGTTTCCTTATTGACATTTCCCTATTGATTATCTGTCTGAATAAGCTGTCCATTGCTGAAAGTGGAGTACTAAAGTCCTCTACTATTATTATATTGCTGTCTGTTTCTCCCTTCAGATATCTTAGTGTTTATTTAATATATTTGGGCGCTCTGATGTGGAGCACCCACAATAAATATTTGAAATTGTTATATCTTCTTGATGAACTGACCCTTTTATAATTATGTAATGAACTTTGTCTCTTGTTACCATTTTTGGCTTAAAGTCCATTTTGTCTGATATAAATATAGCTACCCCTGCTCACTTTTTGTTTCCATTTGCCTGGAACTAGTTTTTCAATCCTTTCATTTTTACTCTATGTGTGTCCTTAAAGCTGAAGTGAGTCTCTTGTAGGCGGCGTATAGTTGGATCTTGTTTTTTTTAATCCATTCAGCCACTCTGTGTCTTTTGATTCAAGAATTTAGTCCATTTAAAGTAATTACTGATAGGTTTCTATGTAATATTGCCATTTTGTTAATTGTTTTCTGGCTATTTTCTAATTCCTTTTTTCCTTTCTTCTTTTCTTGCTCTCTTTCTTTGTGATTTGTGATTCCCTGTAGTGGCATGCTTGATTCCTTTCTGATTTTCTTTTGTATATCTAATGTAGGATTTTGCTTTGTGGTTATCATGTGGCTTACATTTAAAAAAATTTTGTAACTATGTATGGTGATGGAAGTTAACTAGACTTATTGTGGTGGTCATTTTGCAGTATATATAAATATCAAATCATTATGTTGTACACCTGAAAAAATAACTTTTTAAAGCATCTTATAGTTACAACAGTCTATTTTAAACTGTTAACAACTTAGAACACATACAAAAGCTCTACATTTTTATACTCCACCACCCGACATTTTATGTTTTGGATGTCAAAATTTACATCATTTTCTATGTGTCCACTAACAAATTATTGTATAGTTTTTTTTAAGAAGGAAACATCCTAATGTGTTCCTTTATAATTTCTGTAATATACATTTTTATTGACGTATAGTTAATTTAAAGTGTTGTGTTAGTTTCAGGTGTACAGCGAAGTGATTCAGTTGTACATATATATATACCTATTCTTTTTCAGATTCTTTTCCATTATAGGTTATTACAAGATATTGAATATAGTTCCCTGTACTATACAGTAGGTCCTTTTTGTTTATCTGTTTTGTATATAGTAGTGTGTATATGTTAATCCCAAACTACTAATTTACCTCCCCCCCACTGCTATCCCCTTTGGTAATCATAAGTTTGTTTTCTTTGTCTGTGAGTCTATTTCTGTTTTATAAATAAGTTTATTTGTATCACTTTTTAGATTCCACATATAAGTGATAACATATGATATTTGTCTCTGTCTGTCTTCATTTAATATGATTATCTCTAGGTCCATCCATGTTGCTGCAAATGGCACTATTTCATTCTTTTTTATGGCTGAGTAATATTCCATTGTGTATATATACCACATCTTTATCCAGTCACCTGTCAGCAGACATTAGGTTGCTTCCATGTGTTGGCTATTGTAAATAGTGCTGCTATGAACACTGAGGTGAATATATCTTTTTGAATTATAGTTTTGTCTGGGTATATGCCCAGGAGTGGGACTGCAGAATCATATGGCAACTCTATTTTTAGTTTTTTAAGGAATCTCCATACTGTTCTCCATAGTGGCTGCACCAATTTACATTCCCATCAATATTGTAGGAGGGTTCCTTTTTCTCCACTCCCTCTCCAGCATTTATTATTTGTAGACTTTTTTTTTTTTTAAAGAAGATGTTGGGGGTAGGAGTGTATTAATTATTTATTTATTTTTGCTGTGTTGGGTCTTCGTTTCTGTGCGAGGGCTTTCTCTAGTTGTGGCAAGCGGGGGCCACTCTTCATCGTGGTGCGCAGGCCTCTCACTATCACGGCCTCTCTTGTTGCGGAGCACAGGCTCCAGATGCACAGGCTCAGTAGTTGTGGCTCACGGGCCTAGTTGCTCCGCGGCATGTGGGATCCTCCAAGACCAGGACTCAAACCTGTGACCCCTGCATTAGCAGGCAGATTCTCAACCACTGCACCACCAGGGAAGCCCTGTAGAGTTTTTAATGATGGCCATTCTGACTGGTGTGAGGTGACACCTCATTGTAGTTTTGGTTTGCATTTCTCTGAATAAGAATCTCTGGGGGTGGGATCCAGTGTACCTGTGTGTGTTTAATTTTTTTAAGATTCCTGGTTATCTTGGTGTATGACCAGTTTTGAGAATCACTGATCTGGGGCTACACTGTCCTTCTGTTACTCACACATTGCCTGGCAAGATGCCTTATGTTGTGATCTTCTCTCTGATCATGCTTATTATGGTAGTAGGGAAATACTGCCTTTTGTCATAGCACTGACAAGCTCTATGGACTTAGGCTTTGAGCCTTATTGGGCCTTGGGTGCTTTACAAAGTAATTCAGAGTCTATGGAGCAAGTGAGACACTTCCCCAGAACTACCTCTACTCTTAGGCAAGAGCTGTTTCTGTCCTGCACTGATGAAAGCAGAGCCTGGGCAGCTAAATCCTTCCTGAGATTCCCATTGCCTATCTAATATTTCTAACTCTGCTGCAAGGCAGGTAGGTGGGGCAATTCCAGTACTGTATCCTGATGTGAATAAAGAACAGATTTGGCGCCTTAAATTTTTATAAAACTTCTCTAGTTAAGAACTCAAAAGTTCCAGAAAATTTTTTAGGATGTACTGAAACTCTTCCTACTCAATAAAACTGAGACTCTATTTGCCATACCTTCATGAACACATTTTTTTTTTTCTTGTGTTATGCGGGCCTCTCACTGCTGTGGCCTCTCCCATTGCGGAGCACAGGCTCCGGATGTGCAGGCTCAGCGGCCATGGCGCACGGGCCCAGCCGCTCCACGGCATGTGGGATCCTCCCGGACCGGGGCACGAACCCGCGTCCCCTGCATCGGCAGACAGACTCTCTGCCACTGCGCCACCAGGGAAGCCCCCTATGAACACATTTTGGTAGGAAAAATAAGGGGTTTCCAAAAAACACCAAATGAATTTTTACCTGTGATCCCTCAATTTCACGCTGGAAAGAGTCTGCAATTTTTTGACTAAAGCAGTTAACGCATAATATTCATGTGATGAACGAGCAACTTCTTGTCTAGATTAATTCCATCCATATATTGTGTTTTGGCCAGCTTAACTTGTTGAGCTAACCAGGATGCTCTGAAAGTAGTATTAATGATATCCCTTATGGATACATCTCCGATGGAAGAAATATACATCTTTTGTACATATATGCTTTTCACAGATTAATAAAATTTACTTCACAAACTCATTCCAAAGACATCCAAATGTCTTTAAAACACCTCATAATTTTGGAATACTAAGCCCCAAATTTAAGTTTTCCAAATGAAGAAATAATATATCAAGATCACAGAAAATCATTAGTCATTAATCTTTGAAATAACCATTATGAATAAATAGTAATATTATCAAATTAAAAGAAGAAATCATGGACTATGGCTAGCTAAGGGTCATCATGCACCCAAAGTAACAATTAAACATTGATCATATGCCAGGCACTGAGAGTACAACAGTGAATAAGACATAGGGGTCCCAATTAATTGGTGGCAGAGGAAATTAGTGGGGCCTGGAAAGTAGGAGACGGTAGGCTAGGAAGAAATAGGGGCAAGTGTCAAGGCCTGGAGGCAGAGCATGGAGGTTTGCTGACGCCTAAAATTTGGAGGGAGACAACAGCGAAGAACCTGAGGGTGGTAGGCAGGGTTAAATCATGAAAGACCTTGAAGCCCTCTTGAGAAATTATCCCAAGGGAAAGGGTTTTAAAAAGAGAATATACATATTTTAGGTATGCATTTTAGAAAAATCCCTTCAGCTGAAGTGGAAAATGGTTTAAAGAGGCAAAACTGGAGGCAGAATATCTAATAGGAAAGCTTTGGAAGAATGCAGGCCAGAGATGATGGTGACCTCAACTAAAGTTGTGGAGCAGCGGAGACTATGAGATAAATGAATAAATCTGGAAGATCCTAAGAAGGCAAAATTAACAGGACTCTGACCCACTGAATGAGTAAGGTAAGAGAAAGGGAGGAGGTTGAAAATACTCAAGTTTCTGGCTGCTGCAGATGGACTCATAGATACTGCGTTTACTATGAATGATTTCTGGTGAACCTTACTTCTTAGACTAGTACTCAAGTTAAATACTAAGGTGGTTGATGTTATGTTTCTCCTGTATTTTTTTCTCCACAGATAATATCAGAAGCACTGATCATTTTTACTTTATCCCAAATAAGGTGTTAATTCATTGATTTAGCAAATATTTATTGAATCCCAGTAAGGTATAGGCAGGGTATATTGTTAGGCATTAGTGACACAGACCAGGTCCATTGGTTATTTAATGCAATAGTGTTAAGGGCTACATGGAAATGCAGGGCGCCATGACAGCATATAAAGGGGACCTGCGACCCTGGTAGGGCAGGAAAACTTCCCTGAGGACTACACTCTTTAGGGGAGGACTGAAATCTGGGCAATGACCTAGACAGGGGACAGAGGAGGGGTACCAATGCACAAAAAAGAGCATTCTCAGAAGAGGGAACAAAAAAGGGCAAAGGTCTCAATACCTCAGGAGAATTCTGAATTTCTGGAGCCAAAAGGTCAGTGAGGCTGGAGCACAAAAATCCTGAAAGTATGTGGAAACAGGTGAAACTGATGAAACTACTGAGGTAGGTGGTGGCAGGATCAAGTAGGGCTTTGTAGACCACTGAAGAGTTTCTATTTTCTCCTGAGATGAATGGGAAGCATTGAAGTATTTTAAGCAGAGGATCATAAGATTTGCATTAAAAAGTGAGAGAGACAGACAGACACAGGGAGAGGGGGAGAGAGAAAGGGAGTGTGATATCTATGATCAGTGGGCCACTGTGAGGAGAATGGATGGGTGAGGGTGGGCAGAGCTAGCTATAAAAATTAAACCAGGCTTTTCCTAATTTTCTGTCTCCTTTTTGGTTATTTTTCAGAATTAACTGTGCGTAACCCATTTTTCTACTAGGCAGTTACCCACTGAAATAATAAAACTTACAAAATGTGAAACTGAACAGCCCATTGTTTTTAGACTTCTTAGAATCATATTTATGTCACAAACCTTACCCCTATTTCAATTCTGATAACTAAGATTGAATATGTTAAAAATATACAGAGAGCTTGTGATATAATAGAAATACTAAAAAATAGCTTGATGAACCAATTGAATATATAAGGGAAAAAGTAATGCAGTCTAGTCTTTGTCTTTGAAAAATATAGGTCAGTAGAGAGAAAAGACCATTAACCACCAGCATACAAATGAACAAAATTTGGCTTCTTTGCATAATTGGTTTTCTAAATGCCCACAGATGCCGCCTAACCGACTAAGAGGTATTGGGTGCTACAGAAAGTCTTTCAGATGTTAGGCTTACACACTAGGCAGGTTCTCCATAAACACTTCCACCGTTTTTACTTCTTCTAAGCAATTATATTACTTTTTTAAATTGACATTTAAATGTCCCTGCCTCAAATGTAATCTGCTAGATTAAGAACTGGCAATTGTCACTATGTTTACACAAGAATTGCTCTTTTGGACTGAACTTTTCCACCTGCCTGATGTGTCCAGTTCCTGGTGCAGTCATCAAACTCTAGGCAGACAAGTGGTCTTCACATTACCTCCGAAAGGGTGTTTGCTTAAAGCTGCCCAAGGCCTTATAAATTCTTAGGTGGGTAGATGGAATTTTTACTTAAAAACCTATTTTTATCCCCCTTCTTGTGTGGCAGGTATAGAAAAGCAAAGTAAGCAGAACGTTCAGTCTTCCACTGGACCGTGGGAGTGCTGAGATTCTTTCAAACTCATCCTCAATTCTCCTGGAAACCAATGGGCGTTGCTACTTAGGGAGTATCTCCTTACCAGCCTCCTTGCTTATCTGGCCAGACTGCCTGGGGAGAGGCACAGCAGGCCAATGCAAGGAACTTGCACTTAGAGTCAGATCAGGGTTGGAATACTTACTGTGAGACCTGGGAGGAGTTACTCAACCTCTCTGAGCCAAAATTTCCTCATCTTTAAGGCTGAAGGAAATCTGTGGACAGAAAGGCCCTTCCGCGAGCGGTCAAAGCTGGTTTTGCGCCCCCAACACCTCTTTCTCGGGCTCGGTTATTCTACTGTAACTTCTCTTAGGGCCTTCAGGACCAGACCCGGAGCGTCAGGGGAGAGAGGCCACTGACCTCGAAGTCGGGGCGATGGGCGATGGGTGATGGGACGGCACAGCGCTGGGGCCTGGCACTCGCAGTCGGCCCCGAGCCCGACACTCAGCGCCAGGAGCAGCGGCAGCAGCAGAGGAGCCAGCCCCAGGGCCCCGTGCAGCGAGGGAACGAGGCGCCGGCTCCGGAGCTGTGGCCAGGCCATGTCAGCGGCTCACCAATCAGCAGAGCTGTCCCGGATTCCCTGGCGGCGCCTGCTTTATGGACGGGAGGGGAGGGGCCGGGCCAAGCTCCCCGGCTGGGCAGGTGAGGAGCTGGGCGGTGGCCAAGTCCGGGGATCTGGGGCTGCTGGAGAGAGGGAGAGAGGCCGAGGCCGCGGTGCCCCTCACCCTGTCGAGCCCAGGGAGCCGGGGCCTCGGTGCCCGGCAGACAGTTGACTCAAGTGTATATCGCCTACCATCTATGTGCCTCTCTTTGGCTCTGTGTCATAGTTGTTTGTGTCTTCCTTGTGGAGTCTGAAACTGGAGGGTGTCCTCAAAATGGAGAAGTAGGATGCCTTGGAAGGGATGACTGTGCTACATGGTTGGAATGGCCCAAAGATTTTGAAGATACAGATATCTGTTGAATTAAGACAGCAGTTCGAATACGGCCTCTAATTTCGCCTCCTCCCATGCTTAAACTCCAGTGAAGACCTCAACCCACAAGGGAAGGGAAATGACAGCAACATTTTGGAAGCTTGAAAGCACAAGTATGAGGGGTAAGTGTCCCAGGCCCCAACAGTGTGGAAACTTGAGAAACAACGCAATTTAAACCAGAATCTTCAAAAGGTTCCGGAACTACAAGAGGTGCCTCAGGAATTGGGGGTGAAGAGGAGATGGAGGTTAGGATGTCCGAAAATAAAGGGGAATAGGTGAAAGCTGCTTGAGAAGCAGTGAAATCTCTAGATCCTTTCTCCAGCCTTATGTCTCTGGGCAGCTGCCCCTCTCCCACCCAGGCTGAAGTTTGGAGGTTTAATGCTCTGGGGCGGGTGGATTCTCTGGTACTTGCTCGGGTACCATACCTAAAATAGGATATAACTGACTTTGTGCCTGACCAAAGATATTGACAACATGCCCGCAGATCATCCTGTAGCAAAATTTAAAGTCAGAAACACCAGGCACCCACTCAGAGCTCCCTCTTTACTTTTTATCTCTTACTTTTAATCATGGACAACAAACAAGACAATTGAATAATATAAAAGGAACAACAGAAAAAGGAATATGGAGGAAACAAATATTGTAGGGAGGACATTAAAAAAAAACTCTCAGTAATATCCCCAGAAAGGCAAGAGAAGATGAAGCCACAAAAGGATGAAATTTTTTAAAAAGCAGGGTGGAACTAGAAAGAGTTCTTGGAAATTAGAAAGAAGATCACAGAAATGAGGGAAAAATCACAGAAGATTTGAGCAAAGTAACACAAAAATACTCTTCAAAAAGAAAGAAAATTGGAAGAGCAGTCCAGATGGGAAGAAATCATCAATTAAGTAATTCAAGAAAAATTCCAGGAATGAAGGACAGGAGTTTTCAGAAGGAAAGGGCAAAGAATAGATCCTAAGAGCTTCCAGAGAGAAAAAATCACAAAGTATCAAGAATCAGAATGTCATCAGATTTCTCAACAGCAACATCTAAAGCTCAAAGACAATGAAACAATGTGTTTGAAATTCTGAAAGAATATGCTTTCAACATAAAATTCTGCAGAATTATCAATCAAATGGGAAAGTCACGTAGAACTTCAAAATATTGACCTATCATATACTCCAAATGGAGTGTCTAGGCCCTGCCCCCAGAGATTCTGGTTCACTGAGTCTGGATGGGGGCTGTGAATGTGAATTTGAAACAAGAGCCCCCAGTGACTGTGATGCAGGTGGTTGTGGTATATAATCTGAGAGTCACTGCCATAATTAGTGGTTTTATAATCTCTCCAAAGTACAGCTTTTCGATTTTACATCTCACCACTATTTCAGAAGCCTTCCCCATTTAGTAGGGCAGTATTTCTTATTATGGGAGCTCACAGTTTTGTTTTGTTTTGTTTTTGAGGACCTGTGAATAGCTATGAACTCTCTCTCCAGAAAACAGCATGTACATATTCATACAAATTTTGTGAACCAGTTTTTAGTTTATCTGTGGGCCACTAGGGTGCTCTTAGGTATAAGGCTAAGAAGTGATGTTTTACATTTACATTCCTGGAGTGACATTCACATTTCTTTTACTGCCACAATTCACTCATGCCCCATTTTTCAAAACCTCCTCAGTTCAGCTCCTTCCCATTCTCCTTACCTACTGCTATCTTGTCACTCCTGCTGCTAACTCTGAATATAAAAGTATCGAATTTTCCTGAACCAAATCAGGATGACACTTGATTCGAATGACAGAAAACTCGAGCAAAAAAAAGTGGGAATTTATTACCTTAAGGAACTGAACTTTCATGGGTAGATCTTCAGGACCCAGAGACGTTAATCATATCACTAGTTCTCAGTCTCATTCTCCATTTCTTGGCTCTGCTTTTGTCTGAGTTGGCTCTGTTATCAGGTAGATTTTCTCCTTGTGGTGCAAAGATGGTTTCCAGCATCACAGGCTTCCTGACATCTCCAGAGCCTCCCCTAACATTTGCAGGCCCCAGGACAAGGGCACAAATGGAAGTCCACACACCTGAAGTTTAATTTTTTTTTTTTCCTAGAGATTTTCTTTTTCAACAGGAAGCCAAAGTGAAATGAGTGCAAAACTGAGACTAGAAATCTCGATATAGTTTTCCACTGATTAGTATCTCATTTTCTGCCTACAAATCGGTTTAAGGACACTAAGTTTTAACTCATGAAGTTGCTGGGAGGATACAGTCTGACAGTTAATATCAACATCTTTTGGTAGTGTTTGTAAATGCTTGGCATTCTCGTTATTAGTAATGCAATGTTTTTGCATTCTTATCAGTAACATGTTTGTCATAGAATATTGTAGAGTTAACATTCTGAGAAGATCAAACAATATTCACATTTTTATTATGTGCTGGTGAAAAATTAAAGAACACATTGCTTAGTGTTACACATAATTTTTGAGAGGGGGCCTATGCTTTCAACTAATTAACAACTTCCATATCACGTCAGGTTATTTGGGTACACAGAAGTGATTTTTTTTTTAACCCACAGCAATTGCAGTAAATTGGCTCCCAAACTGATCACGAGAGACTTCATTTATTCTTGTGTTGTCATGAGGTGAAGATGTATTAGGCCCCAAGTTTGTATGTTAGGCTGATTGCAGTTTTGAATTGTATGAAATGACTAAATTTCTCAGTTATTTAGCTTGAAAAAATACAATTCAAATATTGTAAAAATGAGACTCCACAGTGAATCCCCACACTAAGGAGAATGGTCCACTTATTTCTACATGGAAATCCCCAGTTGTCACACTACATCAATGATCTGACATATAATCTGACTTCCACTGAGCTGGAATGTGCTTTGAAGATCAGGTCTCTGGACAAAGAATTTTAGCTTAAGTGGGTTATGCAACAAAAATGCCCAAACCCAGAGCACTGTTTTAATGTTGACAGAAATAGCTTCTCTTGAAATAGCAGACAGGAAGAAGAAAAATGGAAGATTTTAAGCCCAAAGTCTTTTGCCTAAGCACATTTTATAATGTTTCTGCCCACATTTCATTAAAGCTGGATAAAGGAAAAGGGGTGGGGATAGAACCACATCATCTACTTTCATAGAAGGTGCATACTGGAGTCCCACAGGCAAATTTATTTGGCCTACACTTTAGAAATTTGGGAAATGCCGTATTATAAAAAAAATCCAGATTTCTGGCTTCTCTCAAGAAATGGAACCTTTGGCCACAGTGGGCCTGTATTCATACAGGGGAGAAGCAGGCTGGATTTGAGAATCAGCTACTCTCTGCACACACCCTATGATTTTCTGTTCCTTACCACGCTGAACGTCTTACACCACATTTACTCTACATGCCTCAACCCTCAGGCATTGCGATTCCTGCAGTTTATGAAATGGATGAACGGGTCTTTTCCTTTTTCCTTTAATGATGGGCACATCTCTTTGTTAAAGGAAGAGGGTCGGGGGATGGGGAACTAGTGGCTGGTTTTACTTCCGAACAGTTCTAAATCTGCCATTTTCAACAATCTGACCCTAACCTACTTTTTCCGAATGGCCCAAAGTATAAAACCAAGTATCAAAGGATGGCCCTTGTAGTTGCAGCTCTATCACAAGTCAGCCATGTGACCTTGGGCAAGTCCATTAAGCCCTCTTGGCCAAAGGTGATGGAAGGTCTCTAAATGGACTTAATACCTGTTCTGAATACTTCACAGGGCTGTCACACAGCACACAGGAGATTTTGAAAGCACTCGTAAGTCATTTATAAACCACCAAACGCTCCCTAGCACAAGCGTCTGCAACACCAGGGCTTTAGAAGATGGGTTACTGGAACCCGCTTTGGTTCCACTGGGCTCCCACCTCCCACGCGAGCAGAAGAAGATCCTCAGGGGAGAAGCTCTGGAAAAGCAGCTTAGAAATGCAGTGAGAAGTCCTTTAGCAGGGGTAAAGTTGTTGGTGGCATTTTCAAGCCCCCAGAGTGGCATACCAACTCCTAGCCTAGTCCCTGGGCCACCTTCCTTCTGGAAACCCGGACCCCAGAAGCCAGGCCTGAACCCTCCTAACCAGGACCCTAGACCAGGGATCCCGGACCTCACCCTCCTCCAAGTCTAAATATTTCAGTTATAGCCAAGCCAACAAACTCTTCTCTATCTTGAAAAATATACTTCATAGTGACTAAATAGGTAAATTTATCTCTGTGTGTGTGTGTGTGTGTGTGTGTGTGTGTGTGTGTGTAAGGCTATAGTTTTGAGTTTTTTTTATTTATTTTGGCTGTGTTGGGTCTTCATTGCTGAGTGTGGCTTTCTCCCGTTGCAGCGAGAGGGGTCTACTCTTCATTGCGGTGCTCCGGGTTCTCATTGCAGTGGCTTCTCTTGTTGTGGAGCACAGGCTCTAGGCGCATAGGCTCAGCAGTTGCTGCACACAGGCCCAGCTGCTCCGCAGCGAGATCTTCCCAGACCAGGTCCCCTGCATTGGCAACCAGGGAAGTCCGAGGCTATAGTTTTTATAACTGAATATCAATGAACTATTAAGATGATTACACTTATTATTACAAAGATGTTAATTATTTGTTTGGATTTTCTGTGTTTTTTATTCCATTAAATTTGTTTATCTTGTCTTTATTTCAGCGAAGTCATGCTGTTATAATCAAGATTTTCACATAATTTCTGGTCTGTTGAGAGTAATGATCTTAAAGATTCAAAATAAGTGTAGTAAGTTGTATTCAGAACACATGAAATTTTAATATATATATTTAAAAAGTAGATTAAAGTCAATGTTAAACAAAAATTTAATTATTTTTATGCTTCTAAAAGTTATTTTTATTCTAAAAGAGTCAATATTTTATATTAAAATATAAAAGCAAAATACAAAATACTTAATGAACATAACATTTTTAGAGTACTGTTATGTTTGCAGAAAAATTGAGCAGAAAATACAGAGTTCCATATACCACCTGCCCCTACACAAAACGTAACCCTCTTGCACTGTTTGTGGGAATGTAAATTGATACAGCCACTATAGAGAACAGTATGGAGGTTCCTTAAACAACTAAAAATAGAATTACCATATGATCCAGCAATCTCACTACTGGTTATATACCCAGAGAAAACCATAATTCAAAAAAACACATGCACCCCAATGTTCATTGCAGCACTGTTTACAATAGCCAGGACGTGGAAGCACCTAAATGCCCATCGACAGACGAATGGATAAAGAAGATGTGGTACATTTATACAATGGAATGTTACTCAGCCATAAAAGGGAATGAACTTGGGTCTTTTGTTGAGACGTGGATGGATCTAGAGACTGTCATACAGAGTGAAGTAAGTCAGAAGGAGAAAAACAAATATATTAACGCATGTATGTGCAACCTAGAAAAATGGTACAGATGAACTGCTTTGCAGGGCAGAAATTGAGACACAGATGTAGAGAACAAATGTATGGATACCAAGTGGTGGGGGTGGGGGTGGGGTGTGATGAATTGAGAGATTGGGATTGACATGTATACAGTGATGTGTATAAAACTGATGACTAATAATAAAAAAAAGAAATCTGTTTTAAAGGTCACATAGACTATAATCATGGTGACGTTAATGGTGATGGTGACCATGGTGGGGATGGTAATGGTGGTGACAATTTTGCTAAGAACAATTGCATTTCAGTACTGTGCATGAAATAGTATAATGGTGGCCCCAAAATCTGTCATGCTTCAGCATGCTCCACATGTTTCTTCAATGGAAACATGTATTCCCATAAGTCAGGGCCAGATAAACAACACTTCGTTTTGTAGGGAGCTAATGTTTCCTTCTGACTACAGTTCTGGTCCTTAGCATATTGAACCTGATCATCACTATGATGCCATTGGTGTCAGTGCTGGCCTTTCAGCACTTTTGATTTTGGACAGCATCAAAAGCCCTGACTTCTACTCCCAGGCCTATGTCTTTACCAGTTATGTAGCCCTAGAGGCTTCACGTATCTTCACTGGTTAGTGGAAGGTGGACAAAGAGAAAGAAAGTGGCATTTTAGATTATGCCTCTGTCATCCCTAGATTTGGTTTGCAGGGGTCAATCCCTTTGAAGCTGGTAACTTGGGGTAACTGAAGAAGCCAAGCTGAGGCATCAGCAAGGCCAAGGCCAGGCCTGGGGCAGTAGCCACTCGCCTGCCCCCTCTGCCTCTGCCCGAGAAGAAGCAGGACGTCCTTGCTGATACTGACCCCAAGTCTCCAGGGAAATTTTTAAAGATCAAAAGACTTGAGGCAGCCTACTGCACCCATCTCACCACAAGGATGTTCACTCTCTCAGTGTGTGTTTTCTGTAAACTGGTGGTGCCCCTTTTTCAACTGAATTATGCTGGAGATATCCTATCAGCATGTGAGACAAGTTGCATGAGTTCATAGTGATAAACTAGTAAAGGACCCTGTTATATTAGCTAAACTAATGTTACTCAAGAAAGTTAATTTGCTCTTAGTATAAAAGTAGATTTGGGGAATATTGGCAACTCAAGGGTGAGGAAAGAGGTACATTTCCCTTCGTACCTGAATTACAGAACTACCTGCTAACATTCATGACTGAGCAGAGCTTCCTGCATCCTTAGCTATTGACCTTTTGGAATGTGATTTTTTTTTTCAGAATCAGAGTTTCCACAAGCCATGGATTTTTTCCAGTAATCCAAAAAGAAAGTTGGATCTTTGTTTTTAATAAAGGACAACAGGAAAGAATATGGTACTTTTAATAAGCAATTGTAATAATGATAAGATTTAATCATAATGGTAATGGTAATAGACTTGGCATGTTTTTCCACAATGAAAAAGCCCAATGACATAATCATGGGCTGTTAGTGTGAGACCATTTTTCACAGGATCAACCAGTACATTAGGCTCTATAATGAAGAAGAAAAATAGTTCAAGTAGAAAATTTTGATTGTAATATTCCGTATTTTGTCTTTATTATGTTAAGAAATATTAGATATTAAAAAATGTTTTTGAAGTCTGTAGGGCAACTGGGCATCCTGTTAACCTTGACAAAACAACTTTTACTTTTAAAATACATTTGACATGTTACATTTTATAAATTTAATGTGTGATCATGTTATTTTGATACATATATATTGTAATATGATTGCCATTGAAGCAGTATTTATATTACATCATAACAGTACAATATTGTTGTCTATATTCATTATCCTCTCCATTAGCTCTCTATGACTTATTTACTACTCGTTACAAGTTTGTACGCTTATGTTGGTAGGAATGTAAATTTGACAAACCACCTTTTTAACTCTTGGTTTTGTTCGGTGGTCTTTTACTCAAATGCTACCTCCCTACCTTTGTTGGACAAAGCTACAGCCTGAGCTGCCCACTACTTTGCCGCCCCTGAAGAATGGGCTTTCACGTTGCTGAGGCTTGGCTGCTACTGTGGTGGGCTCCTGTGTCTGACTGCAGGAGAGGGATGTTGATGGCATGGCCACTGCTGCTCCTGTCAGAGCTTGAGGCATCCCTGTGGCTACTGATGCTTTAGCTCCTATTGCAACTACTGCTTTTGCTACTCTCCTCGCTTTCCAGAGCTTTAATTTTTGAATCCTGAAGCAACCAGAATAAATTTCAAGAAGACAATAGGGCACAAAATCTTTTCATAGAATTTACAGAAGTGCCTCTAATGATCTGCAAATATGTCTCTGACACAGTTTATGTGTACATGTGGGGGGAGGTGGTTGCTTTTAAAGTTTTGAGTGTGTTTTCCCTTATTTTGAATGAAGACACACTCCTTGAAAATAATTGGGCTTTTATCTGATGTAAGATCTAATCTTAAGAAAATACCTTTTAATTTATGGTTGGCCTTTACTAGGTGACAAAAATATTTTATAATGTTATATCATACTTGTTTTGTTTCAAAACCAATTTTAAAGTTATTTTTAGTACTTGAAAATTGGGAATAAAGTAATTTACCCAGGGGAAGGCTTCAAGAAGGCAGAAGACTAAGACATGGAGATCACCTTCCTCCCCACAAATACATCAGAAATACATCTACATGTGGAACAACTCCCACAGAACACCTACTGAACACTGGCAGAAGACCTCAGACCTCCCAAAAGGCAAGAAACTCCCCATGTACCTGGGTAGGGCAAAAGAAAAAAGAAAAAACAGAGACAAAAGAATAGGGATGGGACCTGCACCAGTGAGAGGGAGCTGTGAAGGAGGAAAGGTTTCTACACACTAGGAAGCCCCTTCGTGGGCGAAGACTGCGGGTGGCGGAGGGGTGGAGTTTTGAAGCCACGGAGGAGAGCGCAGCAACAGGGGCGCAGAGGGCAAAGCGGAGAGATTCCCGCACAGAGGATCAGTACCGACCAGCACTCACCAGCCTAAGAGGCTTGTCTGCTCCTCCGCCGGGGCGGGCGGGGGCTGGGAGCTGAAGCTCGGGCTTCGGAGGTTGGATCCCAGGGAGAGGACGGGCGGCATGAACAAGCCTGAAGGGGGCTAGTGCACCACAGCTAGCCGGGAGGGAGTCTGGGAGAAAGTCTGCAGCTCCCGAAGAGGCAAGAGGTTTTTCCTTGGCTCTTTGTTTCCTGGTGCGTGAGGGGAGGGGATTAAGAGCGCCAATTAAAAGGAGCTCCAGAGACAGGCATGAGCCATGGCTATGAGCACGGACCCCAGAGACGGGCATGAGATGCTAAGGCTGCTGCTGCAGCCACCAAGAAGCCTCTGTGCAAGCACAGGTCACTATCCACACCTCCCCTCCCAGGAGCCTGTGCAGCCCGCCACTGCCAGGGTCCCGTGATCCAGGGACTTCCCTGGGAGAATGCATGGCATGCCTCAGGCTGGTGCAACGTCATGCCGTCCTCTGCCGCTGCAGGCTCGCCCTGCATCCGTGCCCTTCCATCCCCCCCGGCCTGAGTGAGCCAGAGCCCCTGAATCAGCTTCTCCTTTAACCCCGCCCTGTCTGAGCGAAGAACAGACGCCCTCAGGCGACCTACATGCAGAGGCGGGGCCAAATCCAAAGCTAAACCCCAGGAGCTGTGCAAACAAAGAAGAGAAAGGGAAATTTCTCCCAGCAGCCCCAGGAGCAGCGGACTAAATCTCCACAATCAACTTGATGTACGCTGCATCTGTGGAATACCTGAATAGACAACGAGTCACCCCAAATTGAAGAGGTGGACTTTGGGAGCAAAGATATATATATTTTTTCCCCTTTTTCTCTTTTTGTGAGTGTGTATGTATATGCTTCTGTGTGTGACTTTGCCTGTATAGCTTTGCTTTTACCATTTGCCTTAGGGTTCTATCTGTCCGTTTTGTCTGTTTGTTTGTTTTTAGTATAGTTTTTAGCACTTGTTAACATTGGTGAATTTGGTTTTTGGTGTGATTGCTCTCTTCTTTCTTTTTTAAACATTTTTAATTTTTTTTAATAATTATTTTTTATTTTAATAACTTTATTTCATTTTATTTTATCTTCTTCTTTCCTTCTTTCTTTTTTTCTCCCTTTTATTCTGAGCCGTGTGGATGACAGGCTCTTGGTACTCCAGCCAGGGGTCAGGCATGTGCCTCTGAGGTGGGAGAACCAAGTTCAGGACATTGGTCCACCAGAGACCTCCCAGCTCCACATAATATCAAACAGCGAAAATCTCCCAGAGATCTCCATCTCAATGCCAAGACCCAGCTCCACTCAACGATCAGCAAGCTACAGTGCTGGACACCCTATGCCAAACAACTAGCAACACAGGAACACAACCCCACCCTTTAGCAGAGAGGTTGCCTAAAATCATTATAAGTTCACAGACACCCCAAAACACACCAACAGACATGGACCTGCCCACCAGAAAGACAAGATCCAGCCTCATCCACCAGAACACAGGCACTAGTCCCCTCCACCAGGAAGCCTACACAACCAACAGAACCAACCTTAGCCACTGGGGTCTGACACCAAAAACAATGGGAACTATGAACCTGCTGCCTGCAAAAAGGAGACCCCAAACACAGTAGGTTAGGCAAAATGAGAAGACAGAGAAACACACAGCAGATGAAGGAGCAAAGTAAAAACCCACCAGACCTAACAAATGAAAAGGAAATAGGCAGTCTACCTGAAAAAGAATTCAGAATAATGATAGTAAGGATGATTCAAAATCTTGGAAATAGAATGGAGAAAGTACAAGAAACGTTTAACAAGGACCTGGAACTAAAGAGCAAACAATGATGAACAACACAATAAATGAAATTAAAAATTATCTAGAAGGGATCAATAGCAGAATAACTGAGGCAGAAGAACAGATAAGTGACCTGGAAGATAAACTAGTGGAAATAACTACTGCAGAGCAGAATAAAGAAAAAAGAATTTAGGACAGTCTCGGAGACCTCTGGGACAACATTAAACGCACCAACATTCGAATTATAGGGGTCCCAGAAGAAGAATAGAAAGAGAAAGGGACTGAGAAAATATTTGAAGAGATTATAGTTGAAAACTTCCATAATACAGGAAAGGAAATAGTTAATCAAGTCCAGGAAGCACAGAGAGTCCCATACAGGATAAATCCAAGGAGAAACACACAAAGACACATATTAAACTATCAAAAATTAAATACAAAGAAAAAATATTAAAAGCAGCAAGGAAAAAACAGCAAATAACATACAATGGAATCCCCATAAGGTTAACAGCTGATATTTCAGCAGAAACTCTGCAAGCCAGAAGGGAGTGGCAGGGCATATTTAAAGTGATGAAAGGGAAAAACCTACAAACAAGATTACTCTACCCAGCAAGGATCTCATTCAGATTTGATGGAGAAATTAAAACCTTTACAGACAAGCAAATCTGAGAATTCGGCACCACCAAACCACCTTTACAACAAATGCTAAAGGAACTTCTGGAGGCAGGAAACACAAGAGAAGGAAAAGACCTGCAATAACAAACTGAAAACAATTAAGAAAATGGTATTAGGAACAAACATATCGATAATTACCTTAAATGTAAATGGGTTAAATGCTCCAACCAAAAGACATAGACTAGCTGAATGGATACAAAAACAAGACCCGTATATATGCTGTATATAAGAGACCCACTTCAGACCTAGGGACACATACAGACTAAAAGTGAGGGGATGGAAAAAGATATTCCATGCAAATGGAAATCAAAAGAAAGCTGGAGTAGCAATTCTCATATCAGACAAACTACACTTTAAAACAAAGACTATTACAAGGGACAAAGAAGGACACTACATAATGATCAAGGGATGAATCCAACAAGAAGATATAACAGTTGTAAATATTTATGCACCCAAAACAGGAGCACCTCAATACATAAGGTAAATACTAACAGCCATAAAAGGGGAAATTGACAGTAACACAATCATAGTAGGAGACTTTATAACACCCCACTTTCACCAATGGACAGATCATCCAAAATGAAAATAAATAAGGAAACACAAACTTTAAATGATACATTAAAAAGGTGGACTTAATTGATATTTATAGCACATTCCATCCAAAAACAACAGAATACACTTTCTTCTCAAGTACTCATGGAACATTCCCCAGGATAGATCATATCTTATGTCACAAATCAAGCCTTAGTAAATTTAAGAAAATTGAAATTGTATCAAATATCTTTTCTGACTACAATGCTATGAGACTAGATATCAAATACAGGAAAAAATCTGTAAAAGCTACAAACACATGAAGGCTAAACAATACACTACTTAATAACTAAGAGAATACTGAAGAAATCAAAGAGGAAATCAAAAAATGCCTGGAAACAAATGACAATGAAAACACGACAACACAAAACCTGTGGGATGCAGCAAAAGCACTTCTAAGAGGGAAGTTTATTGCAATACAATCCTACCTTAAGAAACAAGAAACATCTCAAATAAACAATCTAACCTTACACCTAAAACAATTAGAGAAAGAAGAACAAAAAAAACCCCAAAGTTAGCAGAAGGAAAGAAATCATAAAGATCAGATCAGAAATAAATGAAAAAGAAATGAAGGAAACGCTAGCAAAGATCAATAAAACTAAAAGCTGGTTCTTTCAGAAGATAAACAAAATTGATAAACCATTAGCCCGATTCATCAAGAAAAAAAGGGGGAAGACTCAAATCAATAGAATTAGAAATGAAAAAGGAGAAGTAGCAACTGACACTGCAGAAATACAAAGGATCATGAGAGATTACTACAAGCAATTCTATGCCAATAAAATGGACAACCTGGAGAAAATGGACAAATTCTTAGAAATGCACAACCTTCCAAGACTGAACCAGGACGAAATAGAAAATATGAACAGACCAATCACAAGTAATGAAATTGAAACTGTGACTTAAAATCTTCCAACAAACAAAAGCCCAGGACCAGAGGGTTTCACAGACGAATTCTATCAAACATTTAGAGAAGAGCTAACACCTATCCTTTTCAAACTCTTCCAGTATATAGCACAGGGAGGAACACTCCCAAACTCATTCTACGAGGCCACCATCACCCTGATACCAAAACAAGACAAAGCTGTTACAAAGAAACAAAACTACAGGCCAATATCACTGATGAAAATAGATACAAAAATCCTCAACAAAATACTAGCAAACAGAATCCAACAACACATTAAAAGGATCATACACCGTGATCAAGTGCAGTTTATCCCAGGATTGCAAGGATTCCTCCATATACGCAAATCAATCAATCTGATACACCATATTAACAAATTGAAGGAGAGAAACCATATGATCATATCAATAGATGCAGAGAAACCTTTTGACAAAATTCAACACCCATTTATGATAAAAACACTCCAGAAAGTAGGCGTAGACGGAACTTACCTCAACATAATAAAGGCCATATATGACAAACTCACAGCCAACATCGTCCTCAATGGTGAAAAACTGAAACATTTTCCACTAAGACCAGGAACAAGACAAGGTTGCCCACTCTCCCCACTATTATTCAACATAGTTTTGGACGTTTTAGCTACAGCAATCAGAGAAGAAAAAGAAATAAAAGGAATCCAAATCAGAAAAGAAGAAGTAAAGCTGTCATTGTTTGCAGATGACATGATACTATACATAGAGAACGCTAAAGAAGCTACCAGAAAACTACTAGAGCTAATCAATGAATTTGGTAAAGTATCAGGATACACAATTAATGCACAGAAATCTCTTGCATTCCTATACACTGATGATGAAAAATCCGAAAGTGAAATTAAGAATATTCCCATTTACCATTGCAACAAAAAGAATAAAATACCTAGGAATAAACCTACCTAAGGAGACAAAAGACCTATGATACAAATAGATGGAGAGATATACCATGTTCCTGGATTGGAAGAATCAACATTTTGAAACTGACTATTTTACCCAAAACAATCTACAGATTTAGTGCAATATGTGGGAGGGAGGGAGACGCAGGAGGGAAGAGATATGGAGATATATGTATATGTATAACTGATTCACTTTGTTATAAAGCAGAAAGTAACACACCATTGGAAAGCAATTATACTCCAATAAAGATGTTTTTTAAAAAAGTAATTTTTCCAATCCTAGCTTATAGCTTGGTTTTTTTCTCCCTCATGTTCCTTTCCAGTCTAAGAAAAAAATTACCATAAGTTGTTCTGGCGTGAACAAGAACTAGACAACAATGGCATTAATTTACTTTCCTTAAATCCCATCTCTATTGCCTAGGTGATCCTAGCCAGAACTTGCTTTCTTCATCAATGAAAGATGTGTTCCTTTCAGAATTAGAATTCACTGGAGGAATAAGACCTGTCTTATATTTGGGGGACAATATGAATTTAAATTGGTAGGTTTCTGGTAGAATCTTTGAGCTAAGGCAAATAAACTAATAAGTATGATATCTTTGCATAAAATAGAACTCTACACTGCTGTAATTTTAAGTGGGGAAGCAGAGCCCAAGACATCACAAATAAGTAAAATTTTAAAATAGTCTCCAGTTGATAAGTGAAGCTTCATTAAATGCCATCTAACAAAAACTAAAATAGGATGTAAAGGGAAGCAATTAAAATGATCATTTGAAGAATTCTGAAAGCAGGCAGACTCAATCTGAAAAGCATTGGAATGGGGGAAAACAAAGCAATGGAATCATATACAGAATGATTAGCCTCATTTAGCCCAGATTTATTTGATAAAGTTCCATTGGTCATCTTCATAAGGTTTACCTTACCAAATGGTGATTATTAACAGAATTATAGGGTAGGAAACAGGTCCCATTTAAATTACATAGAAAGTGAATAATAGCCAAATGACCAAAAGCCTCTTTAGTATGGATTTTTTTAAATGACACTTCTAATTAGTAATAATATTATTTGTGATCATTTTGATATAATGATCATTAATAGCAACAATATAAATTATTTTTAATTGTATGTTCCTGTTTACAAAACACTTTAATATAAATAGATTATATATACTATATATATAATATATTTGTATATTATCTCATTAAAATATGTCCAGTGAATAATTACAGAATCAGATCATAGTATCTACCTAGTATATTCCAAATAGATTTTGGAAGCCCAGTCCTTAAACCTGGTGGCATGATTACTACCAACTGTAATCCCTTTCCTTTTCGAAGATGCCAAAGAATTCCCTTTTTCCCCCCCACTCTCACTGCTGCCAATTAAGCTGGTTTTGCTTAATTGGCTCTGTGCTTAGTACTGCTGAGGCTGTATTTGCCCCCTTGACTGCATCACTGCTGTTGCTGCTCTTAGTTCCACCTACTGCTTATTTTGCCCAAAATAATTTCTTTGTTGGGCTTTGCTTTCTTTCTGTTTAATTCCAAGAGTGTTTTTCGTCTTGCTGCAGCCGAGGAGATGCTGAGGCTGCCACGGCTGTGACTTTGCTACTGAGGGTCTTCTTGTGGGAAAGCTGAACCCTGGTCCTCACTGGGGCACTGCCTATGCTGCCCCTGTGCTGTGTTTGCTCTTTGTTTGGAGGTCCATGTCCCAGTTTTTGTCTTGTTCTTTCCAGAATATGTCACAGAAAATGTTAACATTTTCGATAGAGACTTGGATGGGATTTTCCTCCAGCCTCAGTTGAATTTCAGTCATTGTCATGTTTTCCTTTGGAGATGCATGCTTATGTCGGCCAAGCTTGGTTTTTGTTTTATGCTGTAAGTAAAACTGAAATTTATGATGATTATGATGTTGATTAATAAACAGGCTGCAGAGCAGAGTAAGAGCTCAAGTTCTGTAATAATAGCTGAGTTCAAATCTCAGTTCTGCCCAATTCTAATCATTTGACCATGAGATTCTTAATTAACTCTCTGAATTTTTTTTTCTCCTCTATGAAACACACAACAGTAGCATTATTCTCCTAGGGTGCTATGAGAATCCCATGAAAGAAAGGAAGTGCATATAAAACACTTTGTTTACTACTTGACACATAGTAATAGTAATTTTCATTACTGGGGTATTATATTCTACACACAACTAATAGTGTGATTTTGTACATACAAATATTACATAAGTTTTGGTTTCATAATTAAATGAATAAATTAATATTATTAACATATGGTACCTCTAAAATCTTGTTGAATGAAATTGTAAGATTTAAAATTTTCATATCCTTTTTTTAAAGAACAAAATATTATTGGTTGATAAAACTCTGGAAGATTGATGCCATCAGAGCTAATAGGAAAGATTTCTGGCCTAGAAAAAATTTCCTCTGATAGATCTTAAAATGAAGCAAATGCAATTGTCCCTCTGGGTGGAAAAATCAAACACAAATAATGATTTGTACGTAAGAACTTAAAGAGGAATAAAAATAAAATTCATCAATATTCATTTATTGACTCATTTGTATATACTATTTAGTAAATATATATTGAATATTACAATTGTCCTAAGCTTATTCTATATTAATCTAATTAATGTAATTATTTTCTGGTTATTGAAATGGCTGCATTGGGCTGAGGCCTGGAAAAGGGCTGTGGGACTTGGGGGTCAGAAGAAGCCCATCCTAGGGCTTCCCTGGTGGCGCAGTGGTTGAGAATCTGCCTGCCAATGCAGGAGGCACGGGTTTGAGCCCTGGTCTGGGAAGATCCCACATGCCGCGGAGCAACTGGGCCCGTGAGCCACAATTACTGAGCCTGCGCCTCTGGAGCCTGTGCTCCGCAACAAGAGAGGCCGCGATAGTGAGAGGCCCACGCACAGCGATGAAGAGTGGCCCCCGCTTGCCACAACTAGAGAAAGCCCTCGCACAGAAACAAAGACCCAACACAGCCATAAATTAATTAATTAATTAAAAAAAAAAAAAAAGCCCATCCTAGGGCTCAGCATCTGCTCATAGGATGCCTGGGACTGCAGTCAAATGCAGAAGTGGCTACTTGTTTTGGGCCTTCTTTGCTGGACCCCCTCATCTTCCTGACCTCTAGATGCTGCAGTGTCCCAGGGCTCAATCTTTGACTTCTTTTCCTCTCAATCCACACTTGCTTTTTGAGTGATTTTATCCAGTCCCATGACATTGAATACAATCTATATGCTTATGGTTCCTAACTTTATATCTTCACCCTCATAACTCACCTGAGCACATTTAATTTGCACATTTAATGGCCTACTCCATATTTCCATCTGGGGGTTCAAGAGGTATCTCAAGCTCACCCTGTTGAAATAGAGCCTCTGATTTCCATCCCATATCTGGTCCTGTTCCAGTGTTCCCCATCTTAGTAAGTAATCCCTTATCCAATCACCAAATTACTAAGGCCAAAGACCTCTCTGTCTCTCCCTGTCTCTCTCTCTCTCTCTCTCTCTCTCTCACATACCATATCTAACCCATCATCTATAAACTCTCCTCCCAATCATTTCTCACCTCCTCCACCAATACCTTAGTCCAAATAACTATCATCTTTTTGTGTGTCCACTATAGTAGCCCCCATTTGAATATCTACTTCTAGAGGCCCTAGGTCTCTGCCTTCTGCCTGTCACTGAGCTTCAGTCTTCGCTTGCTAACTCAGTGGCCTTCTTTCTAGTCTTTATCTCAACCTTGTTCTTGCTTCAGGGTCCCTGCATTTGCTATTCCCTCTTCTTGGAACACTCTTATGCAAGCTTCTTGTGGCTTTTTCCATCACTTGTTTCAGGTCTCTGCTCATCTGTCACCTCCTCATCTATCCATTCCATAGTTGTGGAATGGATAAATGACTGTCTCTACTTCCCTCCCACCTGGGGAACATGGTATCATGGACAGGTTGAAGATCGGATCCTTGACTTTTTGACAATATTTACTGAGCTCTTACATTCAAGGCACAAAGCTGGAAGGTTTTTTTCTTTATGTTCTTTATCATATTTAATCTATAAACCCTACAAAGTAGGTATTCTTATTGTCATTATTATTATCTCCTATTTTACAGATGAGGAAACTGAACTCAGCAAAGTTTAATAATTCAACCGATACAGCTAGCAAGAGATAGATAGTGTTGGGAAGGGTAGTTATGCAGTTTGTTGATGCTTGCACAGCTGCCAAAGTGTGCCTTGGGCCTAGAACGTTTCCTTACATGGAGATGAGGAGCCCTCACAGCCTATGCTGGGTGTATCACCTTGTTTGGCAATATAATGTGCCTGTTCTGAGTTTAAAGTGTACTTCTTTGTTCTGCTTCAAGTGTATGCGTCACACGGGACCTGGCTAAACACATTGCTCTATCTGTTTGGTCTTGGTGAGGAGGAAACAGGGTCCTTCACTGGCAACACAGAGGGGTGCTGGCAGACCATCTTCCAGCATCAGCTACACAGCAAGACCACTGGCCTTGGGGAACTGACACTATTGAAGCAAAGCATTGCTCCATCCAGTGTCTGTGTGAGTCATGTCTTTCGTGGTGACCCCAACATCTGCAAACGGTGCAGTGGGTTGACATCTTGGGACAGCTGCTCCTGGTGGGAGGCATTGTCATCTCTTTGCTATCTTCCATGCAAGGCCCTCCTCCCTGGTGGTGGTAAGAGGTGTTAGTTGCTCTACTCTCAGTAACTCTAAGCTAATTATCTCCAATTTCAAAGTGCTACTCTTCTTTTAAAATTTATTTTATTCAAGTATAGTTGATTTACAATGTGTTAATTTCTGCTGTACAGCAAAGTGGCTCAGTTACATATACACACACACATATGTATTCTTTTTCATATTTTTCTCCATTATGGTTTATCACAGGATACTGAATACAGTTCCCTGTGCTATACAGTAGCACCTTGTTGTTTTATCCATTCTCTATATAATAGCTTGCATCTGCTAATCCCAAACTCCCAATACATCCATCCCCCAACCCCTTCTTCCCCTTGGCAACCACAAGTCTGTTCTGATGTCTGGGTGTCTGTTTCATAGATAAGTTCATTTGTGTCATATTTTAGATTCCACATATAGGTGATATCATATGGTATTTGTCTTTCTCTTTCTGACTTACTTCACTAAGTATGATAATCTCTAGTTGCATCCATGTCACTGCAAATGACATTATTTCAGTCTTTTTTTATGGCTGAGTAATATCATTGTTTATATGTACCTCAAAGTGCTACTCTTAAGCATTATTCCATGTTCTCTCCCCACCCTTCTTCTAAGTGCAGTTGCTTCTCCTTATTTGTGGTAGTTGTTTTATAAAGTCACCACAAACACTGAATTAGCAAATAGTAAATCATTGCTCTTAGAGGTTAAGTCCCTGCAAGCCTCTGGTCACAACATTTTCTTCAATAAATCAATATATAACCTTGTTTTATGTGTGTTTCTGTTTAGACTCCTTTTTTAATATACAGTTGATTTGTTAACATTAAAATAATAGCCAATATCATTATACCTCAGGCCAGAATGAAGTTTATCTACACACATATTTTCTCTGTAAGGCAGTTCACAGCCTTCTTGTGTTCAGGAACATTAGATGACACTTCAGCACTATGATTTGGTCCATTTTGAATAGCAAAATCAACAACATAAAGCACAAAAGTGCAAAAAAAGTGGTACTAAATAGACCATGGAAAGGATACAGTGTGAGAAATGATACAGGATAGGAGAGCATCACCTTGTTTGACCTCAGCTGGGAATGTGCACATCAGGCAACTCAAATTTTTCACACATGTTTTTGAATGACTGTGAAAGCACTGGGCGTGCTGATTTTGGTGTAACAAACACATTTTAGTGTGTATGTGAATTCACAAATACAGAATTCGCAAGTAGTAAGGATCAGCTGACTGTAAATGCTTCTTAACCACTTCAGGTTTACAGATTTCTTTAACAATTTGACAAAAGTTTCTAACCAGAAAAATGCACTGTTCACATATACACACAAATCTTACATGAAGTTCACTTGTGAATTCCAAAGAACCCCAGGTTAAAACTCCTGTCTTCATGCATTTTGTCTGATTCATCTTCATGGAATTTCTTTGAAGTTGGTAGGGATAGAACATAAAGTGATGAGCTCATTTGCCCAGGTTACATCATTGGCAGCAATTACATAATTGCCCAGGATTACATAAATAGCATCCGCAGGCAGCCAGAGAGACTGTTACTGAACCAAATTGGTCTGCTCACCCAACACACAGCAAAGCCAATCTACTGACATCAGGTTGTGGTGAAGGAAAATACAGTGTTTATTACAGGGCACCAAGTGAAGAATACAGGTAATTAATGCCCAAAAAACCCGAACTCCCTGATGACTTTTAGGAATAGGTTTTTAAAGACAAAGTGAGGGGAGTGACATTTGTGGGGAACGTAATCAGCTCATGCACAATTTTCTGATTATTGGGTGGTGAGGTAACCAGGTGAGACCACAGGGGTTAACATTATCAATCTTCAGGCTCCAGCTCATCTAGGGGGGTATATGTGCTCAGGGTCACGATTCTTCATCTGGTTAGGATATGGTTTCTGCAAAACAACTGAGGAATGTGTATTAGACTTTACTTTTACCTGAGACAGAACTGTGAGTGCTTGGGAGATGACTTGTTTAAGCTACGGTTATTTCCCTGCCTGACTGCTATCTTTGTCTCTGTACTACTTACCTGCACCAGGAAGGCCTCCACATAGGTCTCCTCTGTTTCAAGACCACTCCTGGAAATTGAAGTGCTATTTTCAGGGAACTTGCCTTTATTATGAGGTGGTCTCTTAAACATCTCTACTTTGGGACTCATCATCATCGTTCTTGTGTGCAGTTGTCCCACCCTTGCAAGTGGACAACTGCATAAGTTTTAAAGTGGCCTGATATCCAACTTTTATGTCAGATTCAGTCTTTTCAGTTTTGTAATCTGTAAGAACTGCACACCCAACACAGGCTTTAGCAAATAATCACTCTCTGAACTTTCTTATGTTTCTGCTGATGGAGGGTGGGGTGATGCAGAGGAGTCTAACCAAAAAAAAAATTTACTCTATTTTTGCAGTCCATTTTATCTTTTTTATTTTTTGTGGGTTTTTTTTGTTTACATTTGTTTGCAGTCCATTTTAAAAGCTGGTTTCCTTTCCTAATTTTTTCTTACCCATGTGAATAGTTTGATGGATTTCTATTCCCTGGAAATAAACCATGCCAGTGGAACCAAGTCATCTCATCCCTAAAATAAGGGACTAAGTTTAGAGTTTCCAGTGTCTCTTTTGTTCTAACATCCCATGGTTGTCTGATTCTATCTCAGAAGGGTTCTGGAAGGCAGAAAGAGGCCAACCAACCAGGATTAAACATGTTCTTCAGAATGTTTGCACTTTAGCAATTAAATATGAAAACACTCTCAATCTCTTACCAAGTTTCACAAGAACAGTGAGAGAAATAATTTCCAAAACTGTTGTAGAAAAGTAGAGATTTAAGAAATGAAATACTAAGGTTTTATATAATGATGCATATTTCATGCAAAAAATGAAATATTTTGAAACAAAATATCCATGTGAATGACTTTCTAAGAGCAAAATAAAAAATAACCTCTTTGCCAGAATCAGAACCTTTGGGGGGCATCACTACAGCAGACACACATTGCTGCCTTGAATATATTTTGGAGATGACAATGTTATAAGCATCTTGAGAGATAACAAGTGTGACTTTTTAAAAACAGTAGCAATATCAATGAGTACAATATACGATCAAGCTTCTTTTCTCTAGAAGTTAATTCTACTGATTAGAAAGGATCATACAGAATATAATTTTGAATGCTGTCAGGAACAATAGAAGTTTTCTATAAATCCAATTCCTGAAGACAGCATATACTGTACAACTGTGTATTCAGGGAGGAGGGGGAGAATCTCATTCACTCACATAGTACCAGATATTTTTGTTAATTCTATGTTCTACGACTTGCTTCTATGTCACTTTGTAGCAGTAAACAAATCATACTTAAGAATGGTAAAATCTTAAAAATGGGATAATGAAGTCATCTGGAGCTTTGGCTGAACAGCTTGCAAGATTTCATTAGAGCTGTTTTAGAGATAACCTCCCTCAACCGGCACCATCCCTCTCCTACCAGTGTAAGATAAGGATCTTGAAAAAATAGGGAGAAGAGTTTGAGAAGGATAGGTGTTAGCTCTTTGGAAGACCTAAATAGACATTTCTCCAAAGAAGATATACAGATTGCCAACAAACACATGAAAGGATGCTCAACATCGTTTATCATTAGAGAAATGCAAATCAAAACTACAATGAGGTATCACCTCACACCGGTCAGAATGGCCATCACCAAAAAATCTACAAACAATAAATGCTGGAGAGGGTGTGGAGAAAAGGGAACCCTCTTGCACTGTTGGTGGGAATGTAAATTGATACAGCCACTATGGAGAACATTATGGAGGTTCCTTAAAAAAGTAAAAATAGAACTACCATACGACCCAGCAATCCCACTACTGGACATATACCCTGAGAAAACCATAATTGAAAGAGTCATGTACCACATGTTCATTGCAGCTGTATTTACAATAGCCAGAACATGGAAGCAACCCAAGTGTCCATCGACAGATGAATGGATAAAGATGTGGCACATATATACAATGGAATACTACTCAGCCATAAAAAGAAATGAAATTAAGTTATTTGTAGTGAGGTGGATGGACCTAGAGTCTGTCATACAGAGTGAAGTAAATCAGAAAGAGAAAAACAAATACCATATGCTAACACATATATATGGAATCTTAAAAAAAAGTTCTGATGAACCTAGGGGCAGGACAGGAATAAAGACTCAGACATAAACAGTGGACTTGAGGACATGGGGAGAGGGGGAAGTGTAAGCTGGGACGAAGTGAGAGAGTATCATTGACATACATACACTACCAAATGTAAAATAGATAGCTAGTGGGAAGCAGCTGCATAGCACAGGGAGATCTTGGTGCTTTGTGACCACCTAGAGGGGTGGGATAGGGAGGGTGGGAGGGAGGCACAAGAGGGAGGGTATATGGGGATATATGTATATGTATAGCTGATTCACTTTGTTA